>NC_069507.1:53724958-53782458 GCF_027579735.1 Bombina bombina | reverse complement strand
TAAATTACATGTCCTATCTGAAAAATGAAAGTTTAATTTTGACTAGACTGTCCCTTTAAGCAAGTCTACCCTGTTAAAGAAGAGAAATAAATTCCTGTTAAAATTGAATTAGAAAAACTGCCCAATAAAATGCACAATAAGATCAGCCTCAATATGTAGCAAAACAAAGAAAAACTCCATTGTAAAGAATATAATAAATCAGCTAATGTGCACAAGATCTTGCTGAAGATAAACAAAAACATTGTGCACATGCCTGTAGTGCTTAATTCTCTTCCTTGGTCAACAAGCAGCCCCTGGGGGCGTACTTTAGTATTAAATGGCTCAGATGACACAGCATTTGATTGACTATCTTAAAGGGACACTGAACCCAAATGTCTTCTTTTGTGATTTAGATAGAGCATGCAATTTTAAGCAACTTTCTAATTTACTCCTATTATCATTTTTTCTTCGTTCTCTTGCTATCCTTATTTGAAAAAGAAGGCATCTAAGCTTTTTTTTCTTGGTTAAGAACTCTGGACAGCACTTTTTGATTGGTGGATGAATGTATCCACCAATCAGCAAGGACAACCCAGGTTGTTCACCAAAAATGGGCCGGCATCTAAACTTATATTCTTGCATTTCAAATAAAGATACCAAAAGAATAAAGAAAATTTGATAATAGGAGTAAATTAGAAAATTGCTTAAAATTTCATGCTCTATCTGAATCATATATATACATAAATAAAAAAACTGGCAAAGAGCACTGCAACGCCCGCAAGAGATGTAATTCATTCTTTTTCTTTTGCAATAGATAAAATACAAACATTTAACAATAAATAAACATTTGATGCTTGAATAGAAGTGATACATAAATATATAATTTATGTGCAGGTCCTGTGCCAACCTTAGATCTTTACAGTTTATTACTACCCTATCTGGTAGTGAGAGGAGTTAACCCAATGCCCTTGAGAGCTTTGCTGTGTGCAGAGATGGGAGGTTGGCTGGGGAGGGACAGAGGCTGTCTGGATAATTGGGTGCAGATGTACTCCTGTGTAAACCTAACACCTAGAGCTGCAGACTCAAACCTACTCAGCCAAACCCAGCCAATTAATCTCTGCGAGGTAATTACTTTCCCATCAGAAAGTCTCCTGGCTTCCTACACTACTTGTGTGTTCAGTGGAGGTGTACCCAGACTGATACATGCTGCATAAAGTACCTGGGATTCTATAACCTGCAGCCATAGGCTCCCACCATTCCCCTTTCACCAGTTGTAATGGCACATTCCAGCCTGTTTGTTTGCATGGAAAGACTCAAGGAATTCCAGGGATAAGGGGGAAGGGGAGGAGGTGGAGAATAACTCATCTCCCTTTCAGGGGCTTGTAATGAGGACACCTACTTAGCTGCTTACAGGAGAAGCAAATTGACTCATTATTATCCCTTCAGAGTTTGAAGTCAAAGTCTCACTGTAGCATCAAGCTCTGAATCCCAAAACTGCACACCAGTTAACCCCTAAATCCAAAAAGAGTAGCAACTGATATCCATCTCTAGCAGTCAAATACATAAAATACTTTAGTACAAGATCTGTTCTTTTTCTTTCTTGAAAATATTTAGTATATTGAGAATGTCACTTTATTTATTTTGTCTATGAGAACATTTAAAAGTGTGTTTCCTTTTTATATATAGATTTTTTTTTTATTTTTTTTTTATATCTATTATTCCTCTTCTGAATAAATCAGTGTTTTCTAGTCAGACTTGGAGAGGCGTGTCCGTCTCGACCAATAAAGCCGAGGCTGTTTTCAGCTAATGAGGATCAGCAGACGGTACAAAACCAATAATGCTAAAAGAGGGATAAAAGTATTTTCAAAATGTGCAACTGTTGCTCTTTTGTTTCGTTTTTGAGGACAATGTCCCTTTTAAACAAAATCATTTCTACAAGCTCTGTTTTAAAATTTGAGATACTCTTGTTCTCCAATCAAAAATCAATGTCTGCTGACCCTTTAAGGCTATAATTATGGTTATTATTTATTTGTAAAGCAGTGTTCTTGTTTATGGGAAGAGGGGATTGCAGAATGCATTTATTTATTTTTAATTCCTGTCCTAAATGAAAACAGAATTTTCTTGTCTTATTTGCTGAAGTGTCCCCCTCTCCACCGATCGTTCTGTGTGAGTTGTTCTTATTGGCCAGAGAACATTAGTAGAAACTTCATAACTAATACCGTAGTATTCATTTTAGGATAAATTTAAAACATTATTTTGTTTAGAATGCTGCCGTTTCATAAGCGTGATAAAAACATAGTGAGCGCACGGAAAAAGAGACTTTGATAGCAGATAAAATGCACTTGGCCTGTGTTCAAAATAGTGACCTCATACCCCTTCTGCTTGGAGATTATTCCAGATATCGCCCTTTACGCTTACATGTTTCCCCAGTACGCGTGGGGCGCTTTTAGACCTGTTTTACTTTGGTGTTGTACAGAAATGATAGTGTTTACCTCCCATTTCATTAGTGATGCACATTGCTAATTAAAGGGACATGAAACCCAATTTTTTTTTCTTTCATGATTTAGATGTTGTTTTTAAAACACATTTCCAATTTACTTCAATTATCACATTTGCTTTGTTCTCATGTTATTCTTTTTTGAAGAGATACCTAGATAGGTAGCGTGCACATTTCTGCAGTACTACATGACAGGGAACAGTGCTGCCATCTAGTGTTGTTGCTAAAGTATAACATTGTTTCAAAACTGCTGCAATATATTACTGCAGACACGTGCACGCTCCTGAGCTTACTTTCCTGCTTTTCAGCAAAAGACAACAAGAAACAAAGACAATTTGATGAGGAGTAAATTGGGGGAAAAAATTAAAATTGTATATTCTATCTGAATCATGAAAGAAAACATTTGGCTTTTATGTCCCTTTAACACTTTATTTTACGATTTGCTGATAAATTCTGGATCTAATTAGTAACAAGCAAGGTACTAAATTCCATAAGGTTATACAACTTACGATAAGCATAGGGTCTCAAGCTGCCCTTCATAAAGATACTCAATAATCATTGGTTGACAGGGAGAGCGTAACGTGTGGATCCTCCCACAACTATATTTATCACATTTAATGCAGCCAATAGTGCTATAAGCCGTTTTAGAGAAGTATAAAACCTGTATTATTACATAACTAACTTAAAGGGACAGTGCACTTTAAAGTGAAGGTAAACTTTGATGAATCAGTGCCCTGTTTTTATTAATACTATTAAAAACAGGGGCACTTTCATTCTTGATAGCAGACGTAGAACGGAAGGAGGCGTGGCTCCAGGAAATCCAACGAGGATCACAGTACAGTCTCCGGTCACCGACAGTTATGACAACTTGAGAATTTTGCTCAATGAGAGCATATGGTAAAACGAAAGGTGCAAGCCAACGTAAAGGGACAAAGTGATCCCGGCAATGAATAACAGAAGAAAGAGGCTGCACACTTTGAATCTGCAAAAAAAGCGGATCTTTATTCCAGCATGGTTTGGAGAAAACACAAAACAATGGAGGAGATGGGGTCGTGTCCTTACGCGTTTCTTGCTGTGCGGCACTTAGTCATAGGGTCCTAGTGGGCTGCCTCTTTCTTCTTTTATGCACTTTCATTCATCAAAGTTTATATTTCTCAGTTTTTGTACAAATACTTACCTTTTATTCTGGAAGCCGCTCCAGCGCTTCCCCGCCCATTGCAAATCTCGTCAAACGTCACCCCCCCAGAGCAAACATTGCCTGAGACCACGCTGTGATTGGAGGAAGCCGGATTCTTCATTGGTGACGTAAGAAGAGACTTGCGATTGGCGGGGGAAGTGCTGGATCGGCTTCCAGAATAAAAGGTAAGTATTTTTCCAAAAATGGTGAAATGTTATCTTTGATGGATGAAAGTGCCCCTGTTTTTAATAATTTTAAAAACAGGGCTCTGATTCATCAAAGTTTATCTTCACTTTAACATTCTCTAATGTGTGCCTAATTAACAATTTTACCTGTTGGAGTTACATCTTATGTGCCTTATTTTTGTCATTTTAAATAGCTGCTTTTGTCTGTTGAAACCGCAAGTCACCACCTATACTGAAAATGTCAATACTGCAGTAATGGGTACAGAAAATCTATGTAAACAAGAGCCCGTAGGGGTAGGTGAGATGGGTACTAAATTGTTCATTTCAATTGTTCTCTCTGTTTTGGGGTTTGTGCTCACAGAGATAAGATAAGGATATGTTTCTGTACATAGATAGATGTTGGAAACACATTAAGAGGAAAACAGTTTTACAGTACACTGTCACTTTAATGATTTCTGCCTGCATTTTCCCTGCACACACAGAGACAGGCAAGTGTTAGGTGTGTCAGGCTGTGGCCCTAGATTACCCATATCACTGCTTTACTATCTCTCAGCCACGATTTACTTGTCTCTCAGCCACGTAATACAGAGACTTGCCCTTCTGCAGTGATGTGTAAAATGTATGCTGGCTGGGGAGGTAAAACCTCCTTAACTTGTATTAACCCCTTCAGTACCAGAGAGGACGAAGGGTTACAGAGACGCTGAAGTGCTATAATTGTAAACTATTGATACTGAATAACTTGAAGAACCACTTATGTAACCCTGTATGTAACGATTTAGTTTCTTCATATATATGTTCTGTCATTTTATTGATGTGATTATCCTACAGATATAATCCTGTTTTGTTCAGATTGTCTTTAATCTCATAATTGTTTAATATATTTTCATAGGGTTTAATGTGCTAATAAACAAATCACCCTAAAACACAATGAACTGGTTTATAGAGTGTAGTCAACTATTTTACAATAACTGTTATTGAACTACAATAAAAATTCAGAGCATCAGAGAGCAAGTTCCCAAGCGAGGGGTATTTCTGTTTATGTCTGTGCTGAGGTCCTTGGATTTGCAAGTTACTCCATTGTCATTGTCTCCCATGAAACAGGAAATATTTAATTTTACCTCCATAAAACAAAATCCTTAATTTGAACCCAAATACTGCACATCATATCCTCTCCTTGCTTTAATAACTTAGGGGCCATATATGCTACCATTTGAGAGGTACTGGTTGTCTATCCCTGGTTTATGCCCATAATTAACAGGAGAAATGAGTGTTAATGCAGTTCCTCTACACTTGGGAAGAAAGGTGGCATAGCTTGTGTTTCAAATCTGATAGGCTTCTTCCTAAACATCCAATAGAGAGACTATAATCAATGTATTTATTGGGTAGTAGACTCTGAGCTTCTCTTTATTTCATCACACATCTGGTACAATATACATAGGGGCCGAATTATCAAGCTCCGAATGGAGCTTGATGCCCCTGTTTCCGCGCGAGCCTTGCAGTTATGAAGCAGCGGTCTTTAGATAACTGGTCCACTGCCTCTGAGGCTGCGGGCTGCAATCCGCCTGACCCTATACAATCGGGCTGATTGGACCCCCCTGCTAGCTGCTGATTGGCCGCAAATCTGCAGGGGGCGGCATTGCACAAGCAGTAATGTCTGTCGGACGTGATGTGCTGCACCGTATCATGTCGGACAGACATTGATAAATTGGCCCCTTTGCCTCAATTTATCAAGCCCTTCGCCTCCCTATGATGATGCTTTATCAAGCAGCGGGCATCAGACCGCTGCTTCCCTTCCCTCTTCTCAACCTCTTTGGTAGAGAATTTCAATCTCCCCAATCTCGTCCAACCGGGAAGTTTGACATCACCTGCCTGCGGGTGATTGGCTTGCGTGGGTAGGGGGCATGATTGCATGCGAGTGCAAAATAACGCTTGTGTGCAGTCTTAAAGGGACACTAAACCCAAAAACTTTTTCATGATTCAAGTAGAGAATACAATTTTAAACTACATTCCAATTTACTTATATTATCTAATTTGCTTTTTCTTTAGATATCCTTTATTGATGAAATAGCAATGCACATGGGTGAGCCAATCACATGAGGCATCTATGTGCAGCAACCAATCTGCACCTACCGAGCCTATCTAGATATGCTTTAAAAAAGTATATCAAGAGAATGAAGCAAATTAGATAATAGAAGTAAATTAGAAAGTTGTTTAAAATTGCATTCTCTTTCTAAACCATGAAAGAAAAAATTTGGGTTTCATGTCCCTTTAAATTCCATCAGCGATTGCTGCCCGCCATTGGAGATCTGGGGCGAATATGTACACCCCTGTCCACCCTTGATTGATAAATTGGGCCCTATAATGAAAAAAATGGGTTAACTGTTAAAATTGTCCGGAAACAAATTGTACAATTTAGATATTGATTATAAAATGTCTAATGAGCTCAGTTGTGTTTTTTTTTTTTTTTCCTTGACAAGTTTAATGGTATATTTTCTATTCAACACACACAATTTTTATAGTTATCCAAATTACTGTGGGGGACTTTTTTTTTTGGTAAGCTCTCTAATACCTGTACTATGGGGGTGTGGAACTACCAGGTATATTCAGCAAGTAAAGGTTTTGTTTGTTTCGTTTTTTGCATTTAAGAGACTGGTGAATAAAACAAAAATGAATAAAACACGGGAAAAGAATCATCTGATAGCAGCGTTAAACTCTCTAGACATTCTAATTTACAAGGACACGTATATAGCTATTATGCTAGCAGTGTGTTACCACTTTATAAACTGCATGCTGCTACAGAGAGATAAATGTATCCAGAGTTATATGCAACCTTGCTAAAAATATCCCCCAGATTAGCGTCTCGGAGGCGTATGTTAGCCCAGCATGTCAGAGTATTTATATATCGGCTATTTGTAGTAAGCAGAAACTGACAAACCGTAAAATTTCAGCTGCATACTGATTTTGTGTGTTAATTAAAAATTCCCTCTGGTATGTACTAAGCCCAACTTAAAGGAAAGTTTTTTATGTTGTTGTGTGACTGTAGTATTGTTTCGCTTTGTTACGCTTTTTGCGTTGTGACACAGAAAGCTTACTTTACAAATGTGTACAGCACACTTTCTTTTCCCTGTAACACTCCTCAGAAACAAATATAGATCATTTTAAATAATGGGGATTAATAAGTACCTTTTGAGATTCAGTTCATACTCAAAGGTAATTTGACCAATTTTAGATATTTTCACACTTGGCCTTCATTCTCTGTGACACCGTTAGCTGAGGGCTGTTATGTCCCAAAGCACTTTAACACCTGAGAATCACTGGCGTAGAGGTTTAGCATATAAACAATTTGTATGTTCTGCATTCTACAATACATTATGTTTCCGGTTATTTGGAAGCCTAATTGCCAAGTTATCTGGGTATAAAGCAGGGGCAGGATTTGAGTAGGTTTGGCTTTTGCTGGGATATATTTAAAAAAAAATGTTTTGTGTTGTGCGTTTCACCCCAAATGCAATATCCTAGCTTCATAATATTTAAAGGGACACTGAACCCAAAAAAAATATTTTGTGATTCAGAAAGAGCATGCAATTTTAAGCAACTTTCTAATTTACTCCTATTATAAAATGTTATTCATTCTCTTGGTATCTTTATTTGAAAAGCAAGAATGTAAGTTTAGAAGCCGGCCCATTTTTAGGGAACAACCTCGGTTCTTCTTGCTGATTGGTGGATAAATTCACCCACCAATAAACAAATGCTGTCCAGGGTCTGAAGCAAAAATTGTCTCGCTCCTTAGCTTAGATGCTTTCTTTTTCAAATAAAGATAGCAAGAGAATGAAGAAAAATTCATAATAGGAGTAAATTAGAAAGTGGCTTAAAATTGCATGCTCTATCTGAATATGTCCCTTTAAGCAGGAAAAGCAACTTCCTTGCACTGGGATTCCCATAAAGTCAAGAATTCTATCTTTGATATTCTGGCCACATGACTGTAATTGGCAAACAAATGGCCATGCAAAATGTGTTTTTATATGAGAATGTGAGACTAAGCTAAGAATTTGGGATTATCCCACAAAATCTGTGACTATTGGAAAGTATGAGGTACGCAGAATAACAAACAACGTTTTAAACTGTTCTTCCTCAGCATTGTATAGCTTTTTTTTTATTAGTGTGCACTGAAGGTTGTGACTTGTAAAGGGACAGTATACACTCATTTTCATCTAACTGCATGTAATAGACACTACTATAAAGAATAAGATGCACAGATACTGATATAAAAATCCAGTATAAAACTGTTTAAAAACTTATTTAGAAGCTCTCAGTTTAGCTCTGTTGAAAAGGTAGCTGGAAAGCCCACTGCAAGTGGGAAATAACACTACCCCCCCTCCCCCTTCTTTTGCATATGAAAAGACCCTTTACACAAACAGGAGTAAGCTTGAGTAGGTATACATCAGTATTCTCATAAAACTTTGGGGCTTGGTTAGGAGTCTGAAAATCAGAGCAATGTTATTTAAAAATAAGCAAAACTATACATTTAAAAAAAAAAAAAAAAACTTTATGGGCTTTATAAATAGATCATCTACAAAACATTTATGCAAAGAAAAAATGAGTGTATAATGTCCCTTTGTAACTAGAAGGGTACATTGGCAAATCCCAAATGCTTATAAGATACTTCTGAATAGAAGTAAAGGAATTTAAAATTGTTGTGACTGTTACCCATGGGTGAACATCTCTAAAATGACAACTTATAAAAAGATAGCTCTCTTGAGATTTGTTATTGACCTTAAGGGGACAATTAACACCAGAATTATTGTTTTTTAAAAATATAGATAATCCCTTTATTATCTATTCCCCAGTTTTTCATAACCAACACGGTTATAATACACGTTTTACCTCTGTAATTATCTTGTATCTAAGCCTCTGCAAACTGCCCCCTTATTTCAGTTCTTTTGACACACTTGCATTTTAGCCAATCAGTGCTGACTCCTAGGTAACTTCACGTGCGTGAGCTCAATGTCATCTATGTGACACACATGAACTAATGCCCTTTAGTGGTGAAAAACTGGCAAAATGCATTCAGATTAGAGGCGGCCTTAAAGGTCTAAGAAATTGGCATATAAGCCTACCTAGGTTTAGCTTTCAACTAAGAATACCAAGAGAACAAAGCAAAATTGGTGATGAAAGTAATTGGAAAGTTGTTTAAAATTGCATGCCCTATTTGAATCATAAGTCCATTTTGCACTTGACTGTCCCTTTAAATGAAGTTATAGTACAAATGTTAAATTCATGTAAGTGATTATGCACATGGCCTAATATATATTGTGCAAATTGGATGGTCCTTTATGTTCTTATCAGAATAGTTTTTTTACTTTATGTTGGAATAGGGGTGCTGTTTTTCATAGAATAATTGTGAGTCTGGTTCCCGATTTTGAAATAAATTGGTAAAAATACTAATAAACGAGAATTTTACATAAAGTGTTTAATTATACATAATGAAACAACCTTGCAATATATTTTTGTTATTTATTTGGCCCCCTTTTTATGTAATTTAGCTCTGAAAATTGAACATTTTCTAATTGGCTTTTTCAAATAACAACTACATAACAATGCATTTTATACTCATTTTGGTAGTAGTTAGCCTTGTTGTCTGTGGACTAACGCACAAATAGGCAAATGATGGGTGCAGTTTTGCTATTGGTAAAAATTACAGTTAAAAGGATGTTAATTTGTTTTAAAAATGTTTAGACGTGGCCAATATGTTATTCTATAGCACCACAACAGAAATGACTTGCAATTGCAAGGTGTTTAATGCACCTTTAACCCCTACCTTAGAGTTGACCTTTTCTTATTATCTGCATTTGTGTAGTTCTGTGTACTTTCTGGGATGTTCTCTGTATTAATATGCACTGCTTAGTCACAATGCTATATTTTATTAGAGCACAAACTGAATCTTTGTGTAGACTGGTGAGAGAGAATAAAATAGTAATTACAAAAGTTAAATCATGCAACATATAATAGAAGAATTTTTAAAGAACAAATAATTGTACTTGAAGACTTTCTCTAACACTTGGAAAAGATTGTGGTCATGTGTTTACATAATAGTAGTAGCAGATACATAGACTGGGTCTGAGTTTAAAAATGTTACTATCTATGTGACCCTACTATACAAACCTCTCCTTTTTACTAATAAATGTTATTTTTGTTTGTGCAAAGTAATTATGAAACGACTGTTTTCAATTCATTAAATGTTACAAGCCAATAAACTTGTTTAAAGGGCCATAATACCCAAATGTTTAAACACTTGAAAGTGATGCAGTATAGCTGTAAAAAGCTGGCTAGAAAATATCTCCTGAACATCTCTATGTAAAAAAGAAAGATATTTTACCTCAAAAGTTCCTCAGTAGCCACATCCCATTGTAAAGGATTTCTAAGCAGCATTTAGTGTGTCTGTCCTAGGACAGCTTAGGGGATGAGCCTCGTGAACTCTCATATTATTTCACCAATCAGGTAAAGGAAGCTTACTATGAAATCTCATGAGAGTTAAGTCAAATCTCATGAGATCACAGTAAGAGTTCATGACCTCAGCACTGCTGATGCTAATTGGCTACTGTTCATTTCTTCATTTTTTATTTTTTTTTTACCTGCAGCTGGGAGCAGCTGAGTATAACTTTTTACACAGAACTCACTCTGTTGAGCTGAGGAGATTGTGAGGTAAAATATCTTCCTTTTTTACATAGAGATGCTGAGGTGATATTTTCCTGTCAGCTTTATACAGTTATACTGCATCAGTTTCAAGTGATTTAGCATATGAGTATTATGTCCCTTTAAAAAACATTAAACACCTCTTCATTTTGTGTAAAATTGTGTTTTGTCGTCCCCCCCCCCCCCCGCTCCCTAGAGAGAGCAAATTATATTACTTGCAAATCAAATAGCTGGTTTAGGTCATTTGCAGCACTTTGTGGCAGAACTTGCTTTTCGACCTCTCAAGGCAGTGTGGAACAAAGAACAGTGTTTGCACAAGTAGTTTTATAGTCCCTTTAAGGTTCTTAAAACACTAGATCTGCTTGATTATCATTTACAATTATAATATAACATTCCAGTTTTTCTTCTTTAGAATGTTTGTATTTTTTATTTTATCTTTTTTTTGTGCATAAGGTTTTGTAATTTTTAGCTGGCTAATCTCGATTGTACTTGTGTTCTTCAGTTTTTTAGAATTATTTTGTATACATGAGCTACTTGGATTTATTACCTGGTTGTGGTTGGTGCTTTAAAAATGGACAGCATTGAATGGAACGTTTTTGAGCGTCTAAGAGTTTTCAAAGGACATTAACGTCTAAATGAAACTTTCATGACTCAGACAAAGCATGCAATTAAAAAAAAATCTAAGTTACCTTCCATTATCAAATTGTACACAATTTCTCCAACATTGGTGTGTCCGGTCCACGGCATCATCCATAACTTGTGGGAATATTCTCTTCCCCAACAGGAAATGGCAAAGAGCACAGCAAAAGCTGTCCATATAGTCCCACCTAGGCTCCGCCCACCCCAGTCATTCTCTTTGCCGCTGAACAAGCAGCATCTCCACGGAGAGGGTGAAGAGTATGTGGTGTTTAGTTGTAGTTTTTTATTCTACTATCAAGAGTTTGTCATTTTAAAATAGTGCTGGTATGTACTATTTACTCTGAAACAGAAAAGGATGAAGAGTTCTGTTTGTGAGAGGAGTATGATTTTAGCAGCAGTAACTAAAATCGTTTTCTGTTCCCACACAGGACTGTTGAGATGAGATAACTTCAGTTGGGGGGAACAGTTGGCAGACTTTTCTACTTAAGGTATGACTAGCCATATTTCTAACAAGACTGTGTAATGCTGGAAGGCTGTCATTTTCCCCTCATGGGGACCGGTAAGCCATTTTCTTATATAATATAATAAAGGGCTTAATATGGGCTATAAAACTGGTAGACACTTTTATGGGCTAGATCGATTGCTTTATTTGGGCATTTTATACAGTTTGATGTTGAAATTCACACTTTATATCTTTGGGGAACGTTTTTTTACGTCAGGCACTGGTTTAGACACCTTCCCAGTCAGGAAGGGCCTTCTCTGTAGTAGGCAGAGCCTCATTTTCGTGCCATTACTGCGCAGTTACTTTTGAGAGCAGTACATGCAGCTGCATGTGTGTGGGTCTGGAAGTAGTTGAAAAAGTTCCTAGAAGGCTCCATTTGGTATCGTATACCCCCCTGGGTTTGGTAAAGTCGCAGCAAAGGCTGGAGCTGGGACTGTAGAGGGGTTAAAACTGTAAACTGCTCCGGTTTCCTCATTTTAAGGGTTAAAGGTCTGAAATTTGGGGTGCAATGCTTTGAATGCTTTAAGACACTGTGGTTAAAATTGAACAATTCCTTCATAGTTTTTCACATATTCAGTAAAAAAGTGTGCCCTGTTTAAAATTTAAAGAGACAGTAACGGTTTTGTTTTAAAACGGTTTTTGTACTTTATTGACAAGTTTAAGCCTGTTTAACATGTCTGTGCCTTCAGATAGACTATGTTCTGTATGTATGGAAGCCAATGTGTCTCCCCCTTCAAATATGTGTGATAATTGTGCCATAGCGTCCAAACAAAGTAAGGACAGTACTGCCACAGATAGTAAAGTTGCCCAAGATGATTCATCAGATGAAGGGAGTAGACATAGTTCTACATCATCTCCTTCTGTGTCTACACCAGTTTTGCCCATGCAGGAGACCCCTAGTACTTCTAGCGCGCCAATGCTTGTTACTATGCAACAATTGACGGCAGTAATGGATAACTCCATAGCAAATATTTTATCCAAGATGCCTGCATTTCAGAGAAAGCGCGATTGCTCTGTTTTAAACACTGTAGAGCAGGAGGGCGCTGATGATAATTGCTCTGTCATACCCTCACACCAATCTGAAGTGGCCATGAGGGAGGTTTTGTCAGAGGGGGAAAATTCTGATTCAGGTAGAATTTCTCAACAGGCAGAACCTGATGTTGTGACATTTAAATTTAAATTAGAGCATCTCCGCGCACTGCTTAAGGAGGTGTTATCTACTCTGGATGATTGTGACAACCTGGTCATTCCAGAAAAATTGTGCAAGATGGACAAATTCCTAGAGGTTCCGGTGCACCCCGACGCTTTTCCTATACCCAAGCGGGTGGCGGACATAGTGAATAAGGAGTGGGAGAAGCCCGGCATACCTTTTGTCCCCCCTCCTATATTTAAGAAATTATTTCCTATGGTCGACCCCAGAAAGGACTTATGGCAGACAGTCCCTAAGGTCGAGGGGGCAGTTTCTACACTAGCCAAGCGCACTACTATTCCTATCGAGGATAATTGTGCTTTCAAAGATCCTATGGATAAAAAATTGGAGGGTTTGCTTAAAAAGATTTTTGTACAGCAAGGTTACCTCCTGCAACCTATTTCGTGCATTATTCCTGTCACTACAGCAGCGTGGTTCTGGTTCGAGGAACTAGAAAAGTCGCTCAGTAGAGAGACTCCGTATGAGGAGGTTATGGACAGAATTCACGCACTTAAGTTAGCTAATTCCTTTATTTTAGATGCCGCTTTGCAGTTAGCTAGATTAGCGGCAACAAATTCAGGGTTTGCAATTATGGCGCGCAGAGCGCTCTGGCTAAAGTCTTGGTCAGCGGATGTATCTTCCAAGGCAAAATTGCTTAATATCCGTTTCAAGGGTAAAACCCTTTTTGGGCCAGAATTGAAAGAGATTATCTCAGACATCACTGGGGGTAAGGGCCATGCCCTCCCACAAGATAGGCCTTTCAAGGCCAAGAATAAGTCTAATTTTCGTTCCTTTTGCAATTTCAGGAACGGACCGGCCTCCAACTCTGCAGCCTCTAGACAAGAGGGTAATGCTTCGTGAACCAAACCAGCTTGGAAACCAATGCAAGGCTGGAACAAGGGTAAGCAGGCCAAGAAGCCTGCTGCTGCTACCAAAACAGCATGAAGGAGTAGCCCCCGATCCGGGACCGGATCTAGTAGGGGGCAGACTCTCTCTCTTCGCTCAGGCTTGGGCAAGAGATGTTCAGGATCCCTGGGCACTAGAAATAGTTTCTCAGGGTTATCTTCTGGAATTCAAGGAACTACCCCCCAAGGGGAAGGTTCCACATGTCTCACTTATCTTCAAACCAAATAAAGAGACAGGCATTCTTACATTGTGTAGAAGACCTGTTAAAAATGGGAGTGATACACCCAGTTCCAACTGTGGAACAAGGACTGGGGTTTTACTCAAATCTGTTTGTAGTTCCCAAAAAAGAGGGAACCTTCAGACCAATTCTGGATTTAAAGATTCTAAACAAATTTCTCAGTGCCATCGTTCAAAATGGAAACTATTCGAACGATTTTACCTACAATCCAGGAGGGTCAATTTATGACTACCGTGGATCTAAAGGATGCGTATCTACATATTCCTATCCACAAAGATTATCATCAGTTCCTAAGGTTCGCCTTTCTGGACAAACATTACCAGTTTGTGGCTCTCCCATTCGGGCTAGCCACTGCTCCAAGGATTTTCACAAAGGTGCTCGGGTCCCTTCTAGCGGTTCTAAGACCAAGGGGCATTGCAGTGGCACCTTACTTGGACGACATTCTGATACAAGCGTCGTCTCTTTCAAAGGCAAAGGCTCAAACAGACATCGTTCTGGCCTTTCTCAGATCTCACGGGTGGAAGGTGAACATAGAAAAAAGTTCCCTGTCTCCGTCGACAAGAGTTCCTTTCTTGGGGACAATAATAGATTCTTTAGAAATGAAGATTTTCCTGACAGATGTCAGAAAGTCAAAACTTCTAAACGCTTGTCAAGTTCTTCACTCTGTTCCATGACCTTCCATAGCTCAGTGCATGGAAGTAGTAGGGTTGATGGTTGCAGCAATGGACTTCGTTCCTTTTGCGCGAATTCATCTAAGACCATTACAACTGTGCATGCTGAAACAGTGGAATGGGGACTATACAGACTTGTCTCCAGTGATTCAAGTAGATCAGAAGACCAGAGACTCACTCCGTTGGTGGCTAACCCAGGATCACCTGTCCCAGGGAATGAGCTTCCGCAGACCAGAGTGGGTCATCGTCACGACCGACGCCAGTCTAGTGGGCTGGGGCGCGGTCTTGGACTCCCTGAAAGTTCAGGGTCTATGGTCTCGGGAAGAGTCTCTTCTCCCGATAAACATTCTGGAACTGAGAGCGATATTCAATACTCTCAGGGCTTGGCCTCAACTAGCAAAGGCCAGATTCATAAGATTCCAATCAGACAACATGACGACTGTTGCTTACATCAACCATCAGGGGGGAACAAGGAGTTCCCTGGCGATGACAGAAGTGACCAAAATCATAAAATGGGAGGAGGATCACTCCTGCCACCTATCTGCGACCCACATCCCAGGAGTGGAAAACTGGGAGGCGGATTACCTGAGTCGTCAGACATTCCATCCGGGGGAGTGGGAACTCCACCCGGAGATTTTTGCCCAGTTGACCCAATTATGGGGCATTCCAGACATGGATCTGATGGCGTCTTGTCAGAACTTCAAGGTTCCTTGCTACGGGTCCAGATCCAGGGATCCCAAGGCGACTCTAGCGGATGCATTAGTAGCTCCTTGGACCTTCAACCTAGCTTATGTGTTTCCACCGTTTCCTCTCATTCCCAGGCTGGTAGCCAGGATCAAACAGGAGAGGGCCTCAGTGATTTTGATAGCTCCTGCGTGGCCACGCAGGACTTGGTATGCAGACCTGGTGAATATGTCATCGGCTCCACCATGGAAGCTACATTTGAGACAGGATCTTCTAGTACAGGGTCCATTCGAACATCCAAATCTAGTTTCTCTCCAGCTGACGGCTTGGAAATTGAACGCTTGATTTTATCTAAGCGTGGGTTTTCGGATTCTGTGATAGATACTCTGGTACAAGCCAGAAAACCTGTAACTAGAAAAATTTACCATAAAATATGGAAAAGATTTATCTGTTGGTGTGAATCCAAGGGATTCTCATGGAGTAAGTTTAAAATTCCTAGGATCCTTTTTCTTTCTCCAAGAAGGTTTGGATAAGGGATTATCAGCGAGTTCTCTAAAAGGACAGATTTCTGCTTTATCTTTCTTGTTACACAAACGACTGGCAGCTGTGCCAGATGTTCAAGCTTTTGTTCAGGCTTTGGTCAGGATCAAGCCTGTTTACAGACCTTTGACTCCTCCCTGGAGTCTGAATTTAGTTCTTTCAGTTCTTCAAGGGGTTCCATTTGAACCTCTACATTCCATAGATATCAAAATGTTATCTTGGAAAGTTCTGTTTTTGGTTGCTATTTCTTCTGCTAGAAGAGTTTCTGAGTTATCTGCTCTGCAGTGTAATCCGCCCTATCTGGTGTTCCATTCAGATAAGGTTGTTTTGCGTACTAAACCTGGTTTCCTTCCAAAGGTTGTTTCCAACAAGAATATTAACCAGGAAATAGTTGTGCCTTCTTTGTGTCCGAATCCAGTTTCAAAGAAGGAACGTTTGTTACATAATTTAGATGTAGTACGTGCTTTAAAGTTCTATTTAGAAGCAACAAAGGATTTCAGACAAACGTCTTCTCTGTTTGTCGTTTATTCTGGCAAGAGGAGAGGTCAAAAAGCTACTGCTACCTCTCTTTCCTTTTGGCTGAAAAGCATCATCCGATTGGCTTACGAGACTGCCGGACGGCAGCCTCCCGAACGAATCACAGCTCACTCTACTAGGGCTGTGGCTTCCACATGGGCCTTCAAGAACGAGGTTTCTGTTGATCAGATATGTAAGGCAGCGACTTGGTCTTCCCTGCACACTTTTGCCAAATTCTACAAATTTGATACTTTTACTTCTTCGGAGGCTATTTTTGGGAGAAAGGTTTTGCAAGCCGTGGTGCCTTCTGTTTAGGTAACCTGATTGGCTCCCTCCCTTCATCCATGTCCTAAAGCTTTGGTATTGGTTCCCACAAGTTATGGATGACGCCGTGGACCGGACACACCAATGTTGGAGAAAACAGAATTTATGCTTACCTGATAAATTACTTTCTCCAACGGTGTGTCCGGTCCACGGCCCGCCCTGGTTTTTTAATCAGGTTTGATGGATTTCTTTCTTTAACTACAGTCACCACGGCACCCTATGGTTTCTCCTTTTTTTCTCCTGTCCGTCAGTCGAATGACTGGGGTGGGCGGAGCCTAGGAGGGACTATATGGACAGCTTTTGCTGTGCTCTTTGCCATTTCCTGTTCGGGAAGAGAATATTCCCACAAGTTATGGATGACGCCGTGGACCGGACACACCGTTGGAGAAAATAATTTATCAGGTAAGCATAAATTCTGTTTTTTTTTATATGAACGCTATCTGAGCCCCCGACGTCTACTGAGCATGTGCATGAATTCACACTATATATATATATATATATATATATATATATATATATATATATATATATATATATATATATATATATATGTAGAAGCATTTTGTTATTGGCTGATGGTTGTCACATGATACAGGGGACTGGGAAAATTGAAGTAAATTTTCAGAAAAAAAAATATTCTCATTTGAAAATGATGCTGCATTGCCTTTCCATAAGCATTTGTTGATTATGCAATTCTATACTGTATTTAAAGGGACATAAAACAGATTGAGATCTGTGCATATCCTACAAGGGCTAATTAATTTCAAATAGCTTGCTTAAAAAAATGTTTAAAAATTGCTGGCAAGTATTTTTTAAAATATTTTTCAAAAATAAGCAAAATAAATTACATAGCTATGCTGCCTGGAGAAGCCAACTCCACCCCCCTTACCAGTGTTTAGACATAGACATTGTATTTCCATGAGTTCACAGCTTCTAGGCAGCTCCAGCAGATAATCCCTATGCACTTTTGCAATGTACTAAAACAACAATAGATTTAGATACAGCCATAGAAGAAAATGTGTGGGGGGAGTTAGAGCTTTACAATTCAGAAACTAAAAAGAAAGGGTTAATGGCTAGGCACTGCAGTATAAATTTGCAGGTAAAGTAATTAAAGTGCATATTATATTTTGCCTCTATCCCAACTTGTTTTATGTCCCTTTAAGGTTCATTTTACTCTGATTTGTTCATAGGGTTTTTGGTAAACCGGGGTCTTTACTCTGGGTCTAATTTCCTTGTTTATTTGTTAACAAGAATTGATTTAAAAAAAAAAAAAGGTGTTTACAAATGAGACTGAAAAACACGTTGAGTTACCTGGAGGATTTAGCAACACCCACAGGAATTCTGTGCTAACTAGGTCACACTTGAGAGCTGCAGGGATGTAACCGTGAGCTGGCTCTCTGGAGTGCAGTAAGATCTGTGCTAGCTGCAGTCTGCCAGGGATCCGCTCCCACTGGCCAAGGCCCTAAGCAGAGGACGCTACTGTACCTTGCAATTCTCTCCCAGGAATCAGGTGGGTGTCTGGATATTCTGTACAGGGATTTGCCGATGAGGAACTCATTAACCTTTTCACTCCTGGAAGCCCTCTGTCACACAACCTTTAGAGGTTTTTCTCAGTATCTGTTGATTCAGATAATTAGGAACAATATTGCTGTTTTCATACAACTGTTTGTATAAATTACATTGGGACAAGTTGTTTTGAGGTGTATAATGTAATCATTAACCATTGCACTGCTTACTGGTAATAGCTTCTAGTCTTAGTTATGTATCCAGTAAACTTCTTGATGCCTCAGGCTGCGAAATGGTTAAAGCTAGTTTGAATAAGTAGCTCAGAGCACGAGTATTGGGGAATGTTTTCCTCCTTGTTCCCTTTCTTTTAAGGCTAGCTTGCATATCGAGTGCAGAGAATGGTTGCTATGGTTATGCCGAGCGGGGAGAGATGGCATCTCACTGGGTCACTATAACCTCCTGTCACTGAGCGCCTTGTGTTGTGTTTATATAAGGCTCACTCAGCTATCACTAACTAGCCACACTGTAAGCTTCTCTGTCATGGATCCTGTGCTTAAGAAAAACTAACATCCCAGAATAAAAATAATGTCATGTTTACTCTCGTTGCACATGAATGGGTTAAAGCAAGCCCCTTTTTTTCTCTCCCCCTCCTCACCAGCTTCCATCCATCCATTACTCCCTCCCCACTCCCCCTCCCTCTTCTGCCTAGTGCTGTACACAGGATTCTATGTAGGACCAACAGGCCAGCTGTAGCCTGAACCATTTGTCCAAAGGTGGGGAGGGAAAAATAAATAAATTAGTTATAAATCTCTTAAAGGGCCAGGTCAACACCTCAATGGATGCTGAGAGACCAGGTAAATTATCCTTTCAGCACTGACAGATGTTGAAGTGTGCAGATCATTTTGTAGCCTACAATCTACAGCCATGCCTTTTGGATCCGTTCCCAGTATGTATAGGGAACCGAGGGACAATAGTAAAAATAACCCTTTCCCAGACTAGTATTTCAGATATATGTTTAAATAGAATTCACCCCCTTGTAAGCTCTATACCTAATTGGGAGATGTTTTCCATGTCTAAAAAAATATTCATGTGAAAGCATTTGCTTATGAGACTTTATAGTGCTCACTAAAGTAATTTTGTAATCCGTCCCAGTTTTATTTGTATATGGAATTATTATTGTAAGAAAATAAATAGTGGAATTTTGCAGAGCTTAAAGTGATAGTAAACTCTCCCCTTTTTAAAAACAGATCTGGAATGTTAGTGATATTTTAGATGGAGTTTAATGTATCATTTGTAATAAAGATGCACTATAAGTAACTTTTTAATGTAGATTTGAAATTCTAATAACCCGCGCTCTGGCGCTCACTTCAAAAGTCTATTTTTCTGAGCTAATGGTTTCAATTGTTGTCCAATCAGCACTATAGCTACAACAAAAGGTGCCATGTGGGGACAACATTGATTGGAGAACAAGTCAAACCTTTAGCTCAAAAAACAATTAACTTTTGAAGTGGGCGGTGGAGCGCAATTAATTTAAATTTCATATCTATATTAAAAAGTAAGTTAAAGCTCAACTTCATTACATCTGATCAATTAAACTCCATCTAAAATATTGCTAACATTCCGGATTTGATTTTAAAAAGGGAAGAGTTTACCATCACACGTGTTGTTAGGTGTGTGTAGGTATATATTTTGTATGTATACACACGCACACAATTGAATGGCTCGTAGGGAATAAAAAATAACCTGATGCTGGAGATATAACTTAAAAAGTCTCTAGTAGAGGCAGAAATGTAAAAAAATGTGACAATTCTTGGCATTCAAAAAGAAAATAATGTAGAAAATCTTGGCATGCAAGAACATGTATAGTAGATAAAAATGTAAAAAAAACATTGCAAACGTTGGCATGCGACAATTATATTATATAGCTAATCTTGGCATGCAAGTTTAGCACTCGGGAAACTGTGCTGCCCGTGTGCTGTCACCATACTGCCCTCCACTAGCGCTATAGTTTTGTAGATAATCAGATAATCATCTCCATTTGGGCACGTGCTCTCCAAAAAAAAAGTTCACAAACCCTGTTTAAGAGCATTGTAAAATAAATAAAGATGAGAAAATAAACTTATTTAAGAATAAGACGCACACTTTTTTAATTGTATTTCATGCCATGTTTTAATACTGAAAATACTTGTCCAAAGGAAGTGTAGACATTTGTTTTAAACTTGATATGAAAGATCAATAATGACACCTACTAGTCTATTTACTGTGCAGCAGTTGCCTAACTTTATGTGTTTTTTATTTTTTTTTTAAACATGGATATTGACGGCAGATAAGAAAAGCCATAGGCCCAGCAAGTCTGCCCGATTTTGTTTTTTGACATTAATGTTTTTACGTTTATAAATACAAAGAGACATGATGTGATACACTGGAAGCTCTTGGGGAACCCATACAAATGTAATTTGATTTCTTTATGGGTTAGAAAGGTCTAAATTGAAATGTGCATGAATGAGTTTGTTTTAAATAGAAACATTTTTGCAATATACTTACTGTTTTAGCAGCATACTCACATATACTATGTGGTTTTCAAACACCATTCCTGCTTAGAGAGTTGGCAGTGGTGTATAATGTATCAATGAAGACTTCATTTGACCCATACAAGGCTATTTGAGGTGTGCTATTTGAAGGGGTCAGTCTAGTCAAAATTAAACTTTCATGATTCAGATAGAGCATGTAATATTTAAACCACTTTCCAATTTACTTTTATCATCAGATTTGCTTTGTTCTCTTGGTATTCTTTGTTAAAAGCTAAACCTCGGTACCCTCATATGCTAATTTCTAAGCCCTTGAAGGCCACCTATTATCTCAGTGCATTCTTAGTTTTTCACAGTTAACACTTTAAGGACACAGCTTTCAGTTTGCTCAATTAATTTATGATGGAAAAATTCCGTCATATGTCCTTAAGAGGTTAAAGGGACACTGAACCCAATTTTTTTTATTTAATGATTCAGATAGAGCATGCACTTTTAGACAACTTTCTAATTTACTCCTATTATCAATTTTTCTTCGTTCTCTTGGTATCTTTATTTTAAAAAGGCATCTAAGTTTTTTTTGTTCAGTACTCTGGACAGCACTTTTTTTATTGGTGGATGAATTTATCCACCAATCAGCAAGAACAACCCAGGTTGTTCACCAAAAATGGGCCGGCATCTAAACTTACATTCTTGCATTTCAAATAAAGATACCAAGAGAATGAAGAAAATGTGATAATAGGAGTAAATTAGAAAGTTGCTTAAAATGTCATGCTCTATCTGAATCACGAAAGAAAAAAATTGGGTTCAGTGTCCCTTTAAAAAGCTCTAGTTTGTGTGTCATAGAGATAACATAGTGCTCACTCCTGTGAAGTTATTTATGAGTCAGTACTGGTTGGCTAAAATGCAAGACTGTCAAAAGAACTGAGATAAGGGGGCAGTCTTCAGAGGCTTAGATACAAGGTAATTACAGAGGTAAAACGTGTATTAATATAACAGTGTTGGTTATGCAAAACTGGGGAATGGGTTATAAAGGGATTGTCTATTTTTAAATAATAAACATGTTTAAGCAGACTGTCCCTTTAAATGCTGGTGCACTTGGGACTCACAGCTTGTGCGTGTGCTGCTTAAAAATATTAACAACTTTTCCTGGAATAATTTTTTTCTACTCAAAGTATATTGCACAAATGTTTCAATTAAACATTGAAATGCATTCATGCACATTTCAACTTTGACCTTTCTATCTATCCCTTTACATAGGATAAACTTCTACGTTTTTTTTTTAAAACGATGATTGTGCTGTAAATGTATTTATTTATTTTTTATGATCCCACAGACCAGAAGACAACTGGGACACTATAGTTACACCCTAAGTGTTGGGGCCGTGTAATGGTTTTCAAGGGTGGATATTAGTGCTCTCATTGAATCACATAAAAAAAAAATAACACAAGGTACAGACTTGGCAAAACAAGCAATTGGAAGCATGAGTCACAACTCAAATTGCCTGGGAGACAAATTTATTTTGGATTGTAAGATTCTTGTTGACTTGTTTGCTGCTGACAGTGCATTTTATTGGCATTTATTGTAGTGTGGAAGCATCTCATTATAAAGGGTGTTTCTAGGAATATATTGGATGCCTGAGTGCATATATGTATATTTTCACTACTTAAATACAAGACGTCTGTTGTGTTGCTACAGAAAAACCTATTAGCCAAGTCTTAACATTTTAAAACAAATTAACACCATTTTTATGGCAATTAATCTTCAATAGCCAAACCCCGCCCACTATTTGCCTTACTTGAATGAGCCAATCTTGGCTTTTAAAGTGTAAACTCTTACAGGGAATACGGCAATTTATCCCCTTATATGGGGGCTTCTGTAAATATGTATTGTCTGGGATGTAAGTGGCCTGTGCTGTGCTGTGTATATGGGATTGAAGGGGGCTGCAGGACCAGGGTTCTGTGATGCGTGTATGGGGCTGATAGATGCTGCAGAGCCAGGGTTCTGTGATGTGTGTATGGGGCTGATAGATGCTGCAGAGCCAGGGTTCTGTGATGTGTGTATGGGGCTGATAGATGCTGCAGGACCAGGGTTCTGTGATGTGAGGGGGTATAGGACTGATAGTGGCTGTAGGTTCTTGGGTCTGAATGTGATGTGGGCATCGGACTGACAGAGACTACAGGACATGGGGTCTGTGATGTGGGCATGGGGCTGCAGGACCTGGTATCTGTTCTATTATGTTGGTACAGGACTGACAGAGGGGCTGTAGGCCCGGGTTCTGTTATGTGATCTGGTTATGCAGCTGACAGAGAGGCTGTAGGGCATGGGGTCTTTGATATGATGTGGGTATGGGACTGACAGAGGGGGATGCAGGGCCTGGGGACTGTGGTGTGGTGTTAATAAGGGACTGACAGAGGGGGATGCAGGGCCTGGGGACTGTGGTGTGGTGTTAATAAGGGACTGACAGAGGGGCTACAAGGCCAGGGATCTGTTATGTGATACGGGTTTGTAGCTGATATATGGGCTTCAGGACTAGGTGTCTGAGCATGTAGCTACCAGGGGCTTCAGGACTAGGTGTCTGAGCATGTAGCTACCAGGGGCGGCAGGACTAGGTGTCTGAGCATGTAGCTACCGGGGGCTGCAGGACTAGGTGTCTGAGCATGTAGCTACCGGGGGCTGCAGGACTAGGTGTCTGAGCATGTAGCTACCAGGGGCTGCAGGGCTAGGTGTCTGAGCATGTAGCTACCAGGGGCTGCAGGACTAGGAGTCTGGGGTCTCGGGTATTATATGGTCATGTTCTTAATGCGGCAGAGACTTCTGATGTGAGTGTGACTATTTGGCTAAAGAGAAGATGTAGGGGCAGAGGTCTGATGTGAGTATGTGACTACTTGGGGATCTGCAGGGCCAAGGTGTCATGTAGTATGTGGTGGTAAAGCGGGCCGTAGGATCAGGTCAGAGGCTTGGTTGAGGTTATCTTCAAAACTGGTTTCCTTCAAAACTATTTAGTATTTGTATTCACGGTAATACATTTGCTTTATGTGATTTACAAAATGAGGTTGGGACATCAGGTCTTGATAAGGATTTGGTACAACTCTCTTAAACGTTTTCAGACCTGTGCCCTAAAGGTTGCTGTTATATGAACATCTCTGCCCGGAATTATTTGATATGTCAGGGGTTTTGAGTTGAAAGACCTTATTCTCAGCAAAACACACATTTAATCATGTATGCACCCAGCTACTGTTTATCAGGGACACTTGTTATCTATATACAGTGGAAACATACATTTAAAGGGACAGTATACTGTAAAATAGTTTTTCCCTTAATGTATTTCCAGTGGCTTCTTATACCAGCTGCAGATCATAAAATGTATGAGAAATTGTATTTTCAGGTTTATTTGTGTATATGAAATTGCTGGTTTTGTGCTTTGAAACCGCAGCCTATTACAATGGGTTGAGCTTGCAGCTAAAATTATATCTCATGATATTACTTTGTTTACAGCACACTTGATTCATTATCTTATATCTGTTTATAAACAAATGCCCAATGGAAAATTATCATTTTATTACTTATCTGTCCCTTTAAGAAATTGTACGCTCTATCTAAATCATAAAAGTTAAAATTTTGTTTCCTTGTTTTAAAGGGAAGTGAAGCTCAACATTTTTCTTTCATGATTTAGATAGAGCATGCAATTTTAAAAACTTTCCAGTTTACTTCAAATTTGCTTTATTTTCTTGGTATCCTTTGTTGAAGGAGCTGTAGTGCACTACTGGAAAGTTAGCTGAACATATCGAGTGCGCCAATTACAGGTTTCATATGTGCAGCAACCAAACAAAAGCTAGCTCCCAGTAGTGTGTGAAACCAAGAGAATATGAAGCAAGTTAGATAATAGAAGCTTATTAGATGTTTTTAACCTTTCATGATTCAGACAGAGCTTGTCATTTTAAATTTTGACTTTTATGTCCTTTTAAATAATTGAACAAACACACATGAATTCAACATAATGAAGTTTAGTAATAAAAACTATATTTTTTTTACCTCACACCCAGTTTTATTACATATGAAGTTTTAGATCCCAATTTCTAATATAGACCTAGATTAAGAGTGGAGCGCAAAATTGCGCAGTCGCTAGATCGATATTTACACTTCACTCGTAATACCAGCGCTCGCAAATGGGAGTTCGCATTGCATGGAATTGGAGCCTCGTTCTGATGCCGATAGACACGGCACAGAACCTAGTGGGGGGTAGGTCGCACAGTGTTGGGCAGCATATTGAAAATATGTATGTGTATGAATAATTACTTATGTGCTTATGTGTATATACACATACTTACACATAAATATATATGAATATAAGCATAGATATATATATATTTCACGTGATAACAGTCGCCATAAACCACAATTTAAAGGCACTTCAGTGACTTTTTTTCTTTCTAACACCACACATCCTCTCACTTTAACCCTTTATAACTGCTTCGTGCAGTTGTATTTATAAAAATTATTTTTAAAAAGAAACTATACTTATTTTGGGGGGACTTTTTTTAAATTGACCTGGTTAATTTCACTGATTGGAAAGAGCTACCACCAACTCGCGGTAGCATTAACCAGCCACTCGTAATGACTGGTTATTTAATGTGCACCCGTAAACGGTCAAATTTGCCCATTTACGGGTGCACATTAACTTAGTGCTCTACTTGTAATCTAGCCCATAATTTGTAAGACATATAATGTTACTGCCCACTACATAAAGGTTGTTTGCCAGATGTGTTTATTTTCAATCAAACAGCCCAGAGATGGGCAAATTCAAATTCTGTATGGCATACAGGTGCCTGTGTAGCGCAATCTGAATAAAGTGACAAATCAAAAGAAACAAACAGACTCTAAGGAACGCTAAAAGGATGTCACTGCATATTATCCGCAGCAAATTAATTCACAAGTAATTACCTTTACCTGAGAAAACTTGCAGTCTATATTCAATTAGGTTGTCATCACAGGGACTTTTATAATTCCTGCGTTTTTGTTTAATTCAGGAAATAAAAATTAAGATGCATTTGTCATTTATGTAGTGGTTGATGTTGTTATCAGTACACTGCAGACTAAAATGGTAAAATACTCTATTAAAGGGACATAATACTCATATGCTAAATCACTTGAAACTGATGCAGTATAACTGTAAAAAGCTGACAGGAAAATATCACCTGAGCATCTCTATGTAAAAAAGAAAGATATTTTACCTCACAATCTCCTCAGCTCAGCAGAGTAAGTTCTGTGTAAAAAGTTATACTTGGCTGCTGTCCAGCTGCAGGTAAAAAAAAATAAAAAAAATGAAGAAATGAACAGCAGCCAATCAGCATCAGCAGTGCTGAGGTCATGAACTCTTTTACTGTGATCTCATGAGATTTCACTGTAAACTTCCTTAAGCTGAATAGGGAAATAACATTAGTGTGCACGTAAGCTCGCTCCTTTAGCTGTCCTGGGACAGACATACTGATTTGCTGCTTAGAAGTCCTTTACAATGGGATGTGGCTACTGAGAAACTTTTGAGGTCAAATATCTTTCTTTTTTACATAGAGATGTTCAGGTGATATTTTCTAGTCAGCTTTTTACAGCTATACTGCATTACTTTCAAGTGTTTAAACATTTGGGTATTATGGCCCTTTAATGTAAAGGGACATGAAACCGGACATTTTTCGTTCATGATCCAGATAGAGAATACAATTTTAAACAACTTTCTAATTTATTTCTATTATCTAATTTGTTTCATTCTCTTGGCATCATTTGTTGAAGGAGCAGCAATGCACTACTGGTTTCTAACTGAACACATGGTTGAGTCAATGACAATCGGTATAAATATATGCAGCCACCAATCAGCAGCTTATACCTAGATTATTGGCTGCTTCTGAACTTACCTAGATAATCTTTTCAGCAAAGGATAACAAGAGAAGGAAGTAAATTAAATAATAGAAATAAATTGGAAAGTTGTTTAAAATTGTATTGTCTATCATAATCATGAATTTTTTGGGGGGGTTTCATGACCCTTTAAAGGGACATTGCAGTGCAGAAACTTTATGCTCTTAGAGCGTGCAATATTATCATTAGAGACCCTGCATGTCTATGTGTGACAGTAAACACAGTGAGATTTGTTTAATAAAAAAATGTTTAGTTATGTAATATATTTTCCTTATTTATGTTGCCCCCATTTCAAGTATGCTCTAAAAAAATGTAATTGTAATTCTCTGTTTGGAAAATTTCCCTGCTGACTTATCAGGCTAACCCTGCTGCATATATGTATTCAATTGGCTATAGCAGATAAGAAGTGCAAACTAATGCACTTTATACTAACAATGTGACTATGGCTAGCTGTGTTGTCTACAAATTCAAGCTCAGTTTAGCTTCTCCAAATAAGGCAATGGATGCAGTTTGGTTATTAAAAAGCTATTTCAGCAAACAAGGTTATGTAGTTTTTAAAATGTTGATTTAGCTGATATACTCTAGCAAGGCAACATAAATATCTTATTACAAAGTGTTTAACCACGTTGTGTGCGTTAAAGGAACAGTAAACATATCAGTCCAGCTTGGGAGCCGCAGAGAACTGCTGGTCTCGAGCAGCAATGTATTTTTGTTTTGTTAATTTGGAGGTGCTAGACTATTATATTTAGAATAATTTATCTAATATATATATATATATATATATATATATATATATGATACAGCATTAAAACCTTCTATCCAGATGCACAGATATCTTGCCTACCTAGTATTAATATTATACTTCCCTTCTACAAAACATTTATGAGGGTATCCTTAGGTTAAAAGACCTTCCACTGACAAGGGAATATAAAATCTATTTTCTGATGCTAATTTTGCATTAACTTATAATTGTCCCTAAGTGATGATTAAAGGGGGGTAGGACATAAATAATGACTTTTACTCTTTGCCATATTACCTAAAATATACCAAAATAATTATAGCTGTTCCCATTTGGAATGTGAGTCAGATGTAGCTATTGCTATTGACCACTGGGTGGTGATGTTCTTAAACAGTATAGCTGAATGACTCATTAAACGTATCTACCGCATATTACCAAGTACATAACTTGTTATATGGATTATCAGTAGATAGAATTGACCTACTGAAGGCTTAGTTTATTTCGTTTTATTCAACACTTTAGTTTGTGCTTTATTTGTTTATTTAAAACATAGTATTTTACACTTGAGTTGAACTTGATGACTGAGCCTCTATAGTTGCAAACTTATGAGAAACTCAGCTGTTTCAATACTAATGGCACAAAAAATGTTGTTGTTTTTAGTTTGTTTGTTATTATTAGGGACTTCTCTTTTAAAGTGATATATACCAAAGAGAATAACTTGTTTGTTAGTTTTTTTGGCCTGTTACATGCTTCATCTTAGGTAATACAAGATAACCATTATGTTTATACTCTACAAAGTCACATGGGGTGACACATTTTCTGATTATTATAAGTATGTCCACTGAGCTCAGTCATCTAAAAAAGGAATGGATTTTGAACCCAATATGGTGGATAACAGCAGTGCCAATCAAGATATCCCAGTATGGGTACCAAGTGTTTACAAACCCTTGGCTGACTGTACCTTTAAATATTTAGCATCCTTCTGTAGATAGTCAGTATTACAACTTAAACATCTCCCTTGTAGCCATATTGCATTTAGTTATGTGCTAACAAAGCTGGGGGGTTGGGATATCTGCTAAATGTGCAGTGGGGGTCACTGTTGAGATAGTGTATGTCAAGCAAAGAAAAATGCAAAACTGTTTTTTATTTTTTTGTGCATGGAAATATGTTAACATAGAGCTGTTTAAATGGATACTTTTGTAATAATATATATGTATTCTAAGTATAACAGATCATGTTTTCACTGGCTGATAGGGACAAGTCCTGGTGCTCTATTGGTTGATAGGATACACTGCACCAATCATACAATCAAAAGTTGTTTTTAGCAAATAGATAATCTGTTAAAAAATTAATACATTATAAGATGCTCTCTTTAAAATATGGCAAAGAAATGTTTTTTATCTTTAATGTATTTTTTGGTTTTAAATATAAATGTGACATTCATATTCATTTTGTGGGGGAGCTAAACCTTGCATTGTTTGAATACAATGTATTCTAACTATAAATGACCTACTAAATTGTATATGCTAATAAGCATACAATAGGATTGTGCACAAAAAAAAATAGATTGTCAGCTCTTTGGTTATGTAACATTTATTATTCGCTGCTTTGTTTTGATTAGATAATAACCTCTCTTGCTTAATTGTTATTAATCCTTTCCTTTCATAATCATTACAGAGACAAACATTTCTGGCTCCCACAGGAACTAAACTGTTAAAAGATACAATATTTCTGTGCTAACAGTAAACACAGTATCACACTTAAGCGGCTGTGGCAATGGGTAGTGTGTAGTCCCCAGCCATGCATTCTTTATGGTACTTAGTGTGTCCAATATAGCTGCAGTCAGAGGTATTCTGAGAATGGGGAGGCGCATCCTGAATGGGGGTTTTAGGTTTATATTTTTGTTTTTCGAACCTCATACAACATGCCTAATTTCACCTCTGTACTCAGTCAGTGAAGGAAGTAATGAGCAAAGCAGTTTGGCAGCCAGCCAGACACCCTTCCCCTCCTCTGGCTGATAAGGGGTTAAAGGATAGTGTTTAGCACCGCCCCTCTGTGTAAGTTTGGTAATGTGAGCTGCTTGGGTTTTTTTTTTTTTTTTCTTCCTCCTTTTCTCTCCATTTACACCCCCCTCCTCCTCCTGTCTCTCTCCTCTGCCTTCTGGCAAATGACTGAGGCTGCTGAGTGTGTGTGTGAATGGAAGCTGTGTGGTGTATATGTGTGTGTGTAACAGCAAACAGCAAGCTCTCTAGACACAGAAAGGGGAAAAAAGGAAAAAGCTTGAATTAGCCTGCCGCATGCTTCTCAGGTGAGACAAACCCCCTGTTCTGATCTGTCTTTCCTTCCCCAGCATTTATGCTATTTTTTAGCAGGTCTCAGACTGCAGTGCTACAGTGGGAGACTATCATTGTGTCTGCCTGAGCATGTGTGAAGTTATGGAGGCTTAACCTGATTCTCTGCATTGTCTCTGGAGGCAGAAACACACACAGCCAGTTGGCTGGTACACAGTTTGCCATTAGTAGGGAGCCCATCTGTTATTGGTTTTGCCTGGAAATCTGGAGACAAGCAATTAATAATTGATGTGTGTTGTGCAGTAGCTGGACAGGCAGAAGAGAAACGGAACAGGGTGTCCTTAGAGGGGAGGGAAGAGAAGACAGCATGAGCGTAGCTTCTGACTGCCTGGTGCTGAAATTAAAGACTTGAGTCTGCCTGGCTTTTGTTCTGTCTTGCCTGGAAGTGCTTTGAGACATATGTGGTCCCCATTCTGCAACAGAAGAGTGAGAGAGAGTGGGGAGCGCAGGAGGAGCGAACAGTGGGGGGGAGTGAACTGCAGGACTGGTTTGAATAAACTTGTGGTAAGTAGCTATCTTCTGGGGTTGAGGGGGGGTTAAAGAGGGGGAGGAGGGGTGAGCAGTCAGTGAATTTGTGAATATAGACAGTATGCCTGCAAAATAAATGCATTATGGGTAAAGAGTTGCACTGCATGGAGTAAAGATGCCATGATAACTGTTTGGAAGGCTTGACTGACCCTTTGACTGCCAGAGAGCTTTCTTTTCTGTTATAGTGTTAGAGTATAAGCTTTTTGGTTTTGTGATATACATTTACCCTAACCAGATGATTGCTTGCAGTTTATTGCTACATAATATGTTATGGCTTTTTCTAGCAGCTAATGGGTTAATAGTATTTGCATAAGCTCTACACCACCTGACTACAGACATTTTGATGTGTTGTATACTGTATGTGATATTAATGAATCAATTCCTGATCACATTGTACACTCCTGTATAAACTGTTTTTTTAACACATTATTGCATTTGTTTTGTAAGTTGAAATAAGTTATCCCAGGATCTTGTTTCTAAGTTCATTCTGGAAGTTTAATGTTTGTACTTTCAAATACTGTAATGTCGCTGCAGCAATGTGTTCTCACCTTGTTACTGCTCAAAGCGATCACAACATAATAAAGTATCAAAACTAAACTCCAATAAGCATAAATGTGTCTTCAGTAAGATTGGCAACCACTTGACTGAAGAGCTTGCAGTTTATACGCCTATTTGCTGAATTATGTAGCCGTTTTGCTCTGTTTGTTTTGAGTTCCACTTTGTTTTGTGCAGAAAGTAATTTAGGTTGTTCTAAGTAATCCACATGGTACCCAATTTTGATAAATGTTGGCAGGGACCCTTGCTTATTCCTGGGAGCGCTGAGTGATTTTTCACTGTGTGCTGGGGCATGGGAATTAGGATTGTCATTGATGTAAATAGCATACATCCTATTGGCCAACTTTCTGTATCCGGATGCATAAATTGAATATACTGAACAATACAGGGCATACGTTTCATTAGGTATCTAGACCTGCCTTGTAAAGGAGCACTTTTCTGTCTTTCAGCATTTATTGTGAACATGAATAGACAGAAGTTGTAGTAGTTTTCCCCATAGTGACGTGGGAGTGAGACATAATGTGTTGGGACTATCTGTGAGGCAGTGGGTGAAAGCATTTCAGCATCCCAGACGCATCTTCTTGTATTTGTTTTGTTTTTAAGTCTCCTAATTTATTGACCTGCTGTCACTGTTGCATAACTTAAGTACTCATTAAGAGACAATGTAAAGTGAGCAGTTTTCACTTTACAAATAATGGATTTGCTAATGTCACATTGTTAAAGGGACCACAAAAAAGAAAAAATCTCTTTCATAATTCAGAAAAATCATACAATTTTAAACAGCTTTATATTTTGCTTCAATTATCTAATTTGCTTCATTCTCTTGGTATCCTTTTGTTGAATGAGCAATAATGCACTGCTGGGAGCTAACTGACAGCCAATGACGAGGCATATATGTGCAGCCACCAATCAGCCGCTTCTGAGTCTGCCTAGGTATACTTTTCAACAAAAGATACCAATAGAACAAAACAAATTAGATAATACAAAAACATTGTAAAGTTATTTAAAATTGCATGCTCATGAAAGAAAAAAAAATTGTGTTTCATGTTCCTTAAAAACACACACAGATTTTCAACTTATATCATTCTACTATGCAGTGAATTACTAAAAAGCTCAGTTTGAAAAAGTCTCAACTGGTGAAACTTTATATTTAATATTGTCTAAAGCGTACTAAACTCATGAGTTTATAAATACACTTTAGTGTTTCTTTTTCTGGAAATCGTAACATTACATGTAAAATCATTTACCTACTGAGTTTCTTCTATTTTTGAAAGTCGTATAACTTGCTAATGTTGATACCTTATGTAATCCTTACAACACTAAACAAACCATCTGCCGCTGAAGTGTGAAACATTGGCTAGAATTACAACATTGGAAACGTTGGAAACAGGTGTTGGGTAATGGGTACCATTTTACATTTTGTGGGTGTTAGGATTTTTATTATTTTATATATTATTTATTTCAGATGGGTTGAAATCACAATTTCTTGATACTGATAACTCATTTTGAGGTTCTAATATTTGAATATCAAATGTAACTTGATTACTGATTTAAATGTTAATGTAGTGGGGGGAAATGGAACTTTTTTTTTTTTTTTTTTACAGTATTGATCAATCTGGGTACTAACACTTTAGAGCATTTTGTTATTGCCCTGTTACGTCTCTTTAACAATCAAAGTAATACTTATAGTGGGGGCCAATCTCAGATTCCTAAAACTTATGGAAGGTGTATGTTTAAATCTGCTGCTACCCTTCTGGCTCCTATAATCACTGATAGTTTGTAAAAAACAGAATGTATGTACAAAGTTGGGCTTCTACTTGTGATTATGTTGTTCATTGCAGGTGGACATGCCCTTTTCAGTGTTATGCGCATGTCAGAGGCTGGGTGACTGTGCCCATCTCTGATCTTTAAATCTGCACATGGGCATTTGTAGAGGTGTTCTATTCCTCAGTGTCACTAAGTAAGGTAAATGGGTGGAAACCTTTCATTTAACATCAGATAAAAAACAACTTTCTCATCTAAGCCTATGAGCCCAGCTGTTTGTAGATCACCTTCATAAGAGCTGAATACAACAGTGCAGCTATCGTCAGGGCCCTTTACCCATTAGATCCCTATAAATGTTATCTTGTATACCGCCTATGTTTATAGCACTACGGAATCTGTTGGCGCTCTACAAATATCTGATAATAATTAAAATCTTATCTAACTGATCTTTTGCCTGGAATTCCCGTCGACATAAGATATGTCTACCTGTCCTAGCAATTAAACTATTAAGTCCTAATATTCAAATTCTGGCTGTTAAACACATAGTGCAATAAGATTGCTCCATATGTTACATAAACTTGAATATGGAGAGAAAATCTAGAAATAAGATTGCAGAGGAGTGAACATGAACTCTCCAGTAGGTGGGAGTTTGTTCCCTAGACCCATTAATGGTTAATACTGGAAGCTTGCTCCCAGACAGACTCCCAGACTGTGCAGTAGACTGGGGCCCCTTCTCTGGCACCCACACACAGAACACGAGCAGTGACTTTATGGTAGAGATCCATGTGTTTATTACACAGATAGATAGTGAAATAGACAGTTTGGCTCCAACTCCCATATGAACTCAAGTTACTCTCCAGAAGTGTTGGATCTGAAGAAAGATTTCTCTGTGTTACTTAACCTCTTCACTCTTGGCAGATCTCATAATGTACTACTCGTTACGGGTCTCAGATCTGCCCCTTTTATTCCCTAGATTGGTGGAGTCGGGATGGAACAACACTTTGTATATTTAGGCATTTATACAAATGGTAAGTTTTATGCCTATAGGGACCATGTTTTGTGGCAGAGCCATCGTTATGGTGGTTAGCAGTTACAAGCTTTATTTTCTTAGTTGAATCAACTCTTGTCACTTGGTTACCACAGAAGCCTTTTATTAGGCAGTCTTCTCAATAACACTTGTTTTTTGGAAGTGGGTACAAGTAGGAGGTTTCCCCTCCCCCACAACAGATCTGCTTTTGCTCTGGTCAGATAGTTCCTGCAGCTCTATGTTTTCCCACTGTGATGAGATTATGGTCTCATAGAAATTGGATGCTTTAAAGTGACCGGCCATTGAATAGAGCCAACCACAGTCCTTTCTAGTGTCTTACAAATTGGCATAACAATGAGGCCAGGTGGCTTAACTCATTCCTCCCTGAACCCCTCTTGCCTTGGGCTGTTGTAGGGGTTGTAGGGTTATCTTTTAAGCACTTTCCTCTCTTAAAGGTTGGTAGCCCTACAAAAAAAAAAGTCAGATAAAAATATCAGCTGTGTCTAAAACCTCAGGAAGGATTAGTTTGCTTAAAAATGCAAAATCAAGCATCGAAAAAGCACAACGTTAACGTGTAAAGGACATAAAGTTTTTACTTTGCATATTGAATACTGAAACTTCACAGAAAGTGCAAAACTGGTCTGTGAGGTAGGAGCTGATTGGCTGATGAGGACAATTCTCACAGCTATGTCAGTAAGCAGTGATTTACTCTAAGTGCATTTAAAAGTGCAGGATCTTTTTTTTTTTTGATGCAGAATATAAAAATGACTTCAGTTTACCTTTTATTTGGTTGTTGTGTACATCTGTGTTATGGTGACAATATTTTACTGTACCACGCTTTAAAGTTCCCTGCAAATGTAGTATGAAAAGTCCAAAATCGGTATTGGACACCCCCCAAAAAAAAAACGACAAAAAACCCTGGTACCTACTGGTTAGATGCTGCAGAGACAGAGTAGACATCACTTTCCTGTGTTTTCCGGGTTTCCAGTACCAGTCAATAACACTTCTGGTAATCTGTAGATATTAGCAGATGATAGAGCGGCCCTTTTTTATTCTCCAGAGGGAAGAAATGGTCTGAATGCATCACAAGGACAATATGGCCCCTGCGCTCCAGTGCAGCCTCGCCCTGTTTCCTTATCACCCTCTTCTCGGTTTATGCCACATCTAAATACTCTCCCTCTGCTGTCTTCTAACCACAATTTATTTAATATCTCCTGATCATGTTCCTCAGTCCTCTCTACTTGCTTCACTTACTCCTTTCTCTCTTTCCAGTTTTTTACTTTGCTAAATTTTCTCCAATTTCATCTCCTCTTGATATTTTCCTTCTTTTCTTTTCTGAATAATTCCTTATTGGTTCCTCTTTAACCTTATCTGCTCTTGTGGATCAATTTCTCCATCATCCTTTCTCCTCTAAGCCTTGCTTGGGTGATATTATCTCACTGCCTAATTTGTCTATTTGGGGATATACTTTCATACACTACATAAAGGGCCTAATATTGTTTTATTTATATATGTGCAGTATATATCAATAAACAAACTCTAGACTGCAAAAAAATCTGCTAACAGCATAAACATTTTTAAACCATTTTGTCTGATGTTTTGTTAGTGAAATTTGCATTGTTGTGCAATCCAGGGAGACACCCTTTTTAAAAAAAACTGGTCTCCTCTGCTTTTCCAATTACATAAGATACTACAGTGGTAAACAGTCACTATCTACAATATAGAGGGTTATACTTCTGGAGTATGAAGTTTCAATTCATGCATGGATTTTGACAACAATACATTTGAAAAAAAGATTGTAATATAAAACCTTTAATTATACATATACAATGAGTATATTTGCATTATCTGTGTTGCCACATTTTCCTGTAATTTAACCCTGTAAATTGTGGATTTTCCAATTCTACAACAATGCAGACTTTACAAGCCCCTACATACCCTTAATTTAACTTAAGAAGTGATTAGAAAAGATACTGTAACACAATGTAAGTTTTTTGCTAACAAAATAACAACGGCTTGTCTTGCGTATTTCAGTAACACATTCAGATTGGCTCCTTCAAATAAGGCAAATGGTGAGGAGCTTGGACTTTGAAAAACAATTGCAGCAAACAAAGTGTTAATGTATTCAGAAGGTTTGCACATTCAACTAGACCATTAATTTATTGCACAACTACAGTTAAGTCTTGTAATTACTAGGTTTTTATTAGCATTTTAGTTCAAGGGCTAAAACTCCATATAGGTAGACTAGAGCACGTAGCTTTTATCAACTCTCAGGCGTTATTAATAATGTAAAGTAAACACAATTTCGTAATAAAGCAGGAGAGATGAGTAATGAAAGAAAAATTATTTGAGTTGGCCAGAGAGGTCAGGACTTGTGGTCTAGATTAGAATATCGGTGTTGTTAATGACCAGGTTTAAAAAAAAAACTTGTCTGCCATTCCAACCTATCCGTATTACCATGGTAACACATTATATGGCAGTTTGTATTTGTTTTTAATTATTGTTTTGTTGTCTAGAACCATTCTACTCCATAACTAGAATTGATGTTTGAATTGGAAGGAAAAAAACACTTGAATTAGAAAACAATATAACAGGAAAATCTACCTAATAAAAGTCAATATAAGAAAACGGGTATCACAAGATTTTCAAGTTTTCCCAAAAAGGGTTTTGGAGATATTGGAGGCACAGCCAGAAGTAGGTAGAATATACTGGCTGATTAATTCTATATTGATAACGAGTGCCTTATATGTCTTGATGCAGGGTTTTCACATAACTATTAATATCATATAATGATGTATGTTTTTTGTACTTTTATAATTCACGTTTAAACCCCCAGCTAAGAAATGTCACTTAAATGAACAAGAAATCCAAAATTTCCCTTTCATGATTTAGATAGTACGTTCAATTTTAAACAATGTTCCAATTTTATCAACCTTATTAATGTTGCTTCATTCTTTTTGTATCCTTTATTGAAAAGCAGCAATGCAATAATGGGGGCTAGTTGAACACATTGGTAAGCCAATGACAAGAGGTATATATGTGCAGTCACCAGCTAGCTCCTGACACTATCTAGGTATACTATTTTAACAAAGGATACCAAGAGAACAAAGTAAATTAGGTAATATAAATACATTGAAAAGTTGTTTTAAATGGTATGCTCTATCTTAATCATGAAAGAAAAAAATGGGTTTCATGTCCCTTTTAACGGATAAAGCATTAGTTTTATTAGGTCCAAGATGCAGCATTTAAATAGTTTGACACATTGTTCAGAAAACTACTGAAAATATATTTTAAGAGGGATTGGAACACGTTAGTAATTGTCCCTGTGCAGGGTATAGGGCAGGATTGGCAAATCTTTTTTGGAGGTAATAAAATATTTGAAGTGCCCATTGTATTTTTTCTTTTACATTTAAAGGGACAACAAAGTTAATTTATCTTATACATTCATGACTTACATCAACAATTAAAGTTGAATTGCTGTTTTACAAGAAACGCAGTGTGGTGGTAGCCCATGTGTAGTACCAGAAAATTTGTTTTCATTGCCACGGCTTTAAAGTAATGAGTTATGAAAGAAAACTGATGCATTTGAATAGCTTGTGATAAGTGGTTTTCAAATACATTTTGAACAGTTTCAAATGTAAAAACCCTGCAATCTGCGGTGCAGTACTTTTTCTATGGGGATTCTAATGTATTGTAATTAAAGTCCGTAGCTGATGAGCAGTTAAGTGATGATTCTAATAGGTAAAGAATATTGCTTCTGTGTATAACGTGCCAGCACTGACCAATGCTGTCTTCCACATTGTACCCGACGGTGCTATACCATGAATCCTAAACTGCCTGCTAGTCTTGAGACACAGCGCAAACTTTTGTACGATAAATGTTGTTTGCCTAAGTCATGGTTGTCCAAACTTTTCAAACAAAGGGGCTACATGGGAATTCAATGTAAGGGAAACAAGAACACACCTATATTGTCAAACTAGTAGTGTTTTAGCTAAATATATTGCGTTACACATGTTCCACCATATACTCACTCATGCTTTATTAAATGTAAGATTAAGCTTGACCAATATACAGTACTCGCTAGTGACAAGGAGGAGGGCTAAGCACAGGCTGTTACTGTCCCATTTTCTGGCTAACCATGTGGTGAGGCAGCCAGGCCAATGCCCTGCGCTCCCTTCCCTGGCCCCAAGTATGGAGTAATGACTGTAAGATGTAGATTACTGTGTGCAGGTTCCACTATGCATGCAGGTATATGCATCTGATGAGAAGTCTATGGGCATACACCTGGCATAATGTGCAAATTGTGTCTTTCTGCATAGAGAAGGTTAAAGGCTTTTCTTTCATGATTTACATAGAGCATACCTTTGTAAACAACTCTTATTTACTATTATTTTTAATTTTGTCTCATTCTCTTGGTATCCTTTATAGAGGGAGTAGCAATGCACTACTGGGAGCTAGCTGAATACATAGGTAAACAAGTGGCAAGAGGCATTTTAATGTGCAGTCACCAACAAGCAGCTAGCTCCCAGTTCCTGGGCCTACCAACGTATACTTTTCAACAAAGGTTACCAAGAGAAAGACGCATATTAAGGGGGAAAAAACGTAAATTAGAAAGTTGTTTAAAATTGCATGCTCTATCTGAATCATGATTTGAGTTCCATGTCCCTTTAATTGTGGTCTTTGAGTTGAAACACAAAACTAACTACAGTTTGTGGTGAACACATACACGGTTTCTGATTGGATTATCAAATAATTTTCTCCCTGAAATTAAAGGCACAGATAGATATAATAAATAGGTGATAGTAATGGTTAATGCATCACTTTCAGTGAAGTATTCTAGAGCTGTCTCTTGCTATTTTTTCACAATGTTGCATATTTTTACGTTGACCTCTTACGCAATGGACCAACCAGCCCCTGCTTCAATGCATTTTGAGTAAGAAAAGACTCAGTCAATCAAAGGTTGTGCTTCGCTATATATTTATAATCATGTGCCCAGCTAGTGCTACTGTCCCTTTAAGTAATTTTTTTTGAGGTTGTTCTCAGTATTCTATTATTTGGATACTATGTTACATTTAGGTCATTATAGTGTCTTTTCTATGTCCTTAGTAATCATTATCACAAACCAGAGACCTGGGCTCAGACATTCAGTTCAGGAGCTTGTGTTTGTTTGCATTATACTTGTCAGCGTTGTGTATGCTGCATCCCTAATGAAGTAACACAGGCTGATCAGCAACGTGCGACTACTTGTCCAGCTTGCTGGAATCACATGGCTCTAAGAGTATAGATTTCAAGGCGTCAATTCCAGAAGAGACAGCCAGCTTGGCCCTGAATCTTGGCTTTGGGAAGTGATCCAGGGAAAGAGGTTTAGAGTAATAAATCATGGCTGTGTGTGTGTATGTGTGTGTGTGTGTGTGTATATGCGTGTGTGTGTATACAGCAAATCTCCCAATTATATATAGCACACACACCTTCTTTTACTTCAGTGTTGGAATGTAGTTGTGTGTAAAAAGTGGCAGTCTTGGAGTTAAAGGGACACTGAACCCAAATCTTTTCTTTCAAGATTCAGATAGAGCATGCAATTTTAAGTAACTTTCTAATTTGCTCCTATTAAGTTTTATTCATTCTCTTGCTATCTTTATTTAAAAAAGCAGGAATCAAAGCTAAGGAGTCAGCCCATTTTAGGTTCAGCACCATGGACAGCACTTGCTTATTGGAGGCTTACATTTACCTACCAATAAGCAAGCATAACCTAGGTTCTCGACCAAAAATGGGCCGGCTCCAATGCATCACATTCCTGCTTTTTAAATAAAGATAACAAGAAAACAAAGAAAAATTGATAATAGGAGTAAATTAGAAAGTTGCTTAAAATGGCATGCTCTATCTGAATCATGAAAGAAAAAAAATTGCGTTCAGTGTCCCTTTAAAGGGACAGGAAACCCAAAAATTTTGATTCATGATTTAGAACATACAATTTTAAAAGACTTTCCAATTTACTTCTATTATGAAATGTGCTTCATTCTCTTGTTATCCTTTGCTAAAGGAACAGCACTGCACTACTGGCAGCTAGATGAACACATCTAGTTAGCCAATCACAAGAGACAAATGTGTGCAGGCACCAATCACCAACTTGCTCCCAACTAGTGTAGGATATGTGCGTATTCTTTTTCAACAAGGGATACCAAGAGAACAAAGAGCATTTGATAATAGAAGTGAATTTAAAATAGTCTTAAAATTACGCGCTCTATCCAAATCCTGCAAGTTTAATTTTGACTTTTCTATCCCTTTTAATCCTAAAATATATAAACATTTTAAACTTTTAAAAAGGTTATACTTTAATATGTGGTCCTTGTGGCTTTTATGTACAACACAATTTGTGGAGATTATTAAAGAAGGTTGTTTTTTATTTATTTAAAACAAAATAAAAATTGGGGGGGATTCCAACAAAAATCAATAACATAAAACACCTCCGTGCATAGAATTGTGAAAGCGGTTTTTGATTAAAAAGTGTGAGTGAGTGTGGGGAGGGGGGTAGTGTAGGGTTGGAGTTGATATTTATTTATTCATTCTGGACTTTCCCTATATATTTTTTGTGCTTAAAGGTTCATTAAACTCAAAAGGTGTCAATCAGTGAAAGAGCAACAAATAAGCCTGTTAAAAAAGGCCAAGTTAAAATGCTTTAAACTGATATTGAAACTATCATTATATTTGTGTTTGTTCACAATAGGTAACTGGGTAATAATTGCTCACTGACTAAGGAGGGCAACTGCTATAGCCACAAGTATGACATCAAAAATAGCTCTTTTAATTCCAATAAAATCTATACATTTTATTTGTTGTTTAGTGAAGAGAAAACTAAAATGTAACGTGAGAACAAACTCATTGAGGTTTATATATCTGTCTGTCTATCTTATTTATATATTTTTAATGACTTTAAAATTTCTACCCCTTTGGCTACACCACCTTTCTTTGATAAAATGTCCTCATCATATAGGGTCTCTCCCTTGTAAGGATAGTTAAGGCTAAGTATATGCCCTATTGCATCACCTAGTATTACAGAAGCTGCATTGTCAAGTAAGGTGGAATAATGAAGAGCCAAACCAGAACTCTGTCTATATTTGGAGGCTGTGACATTGGGAACCTCTGCAGTGAATGAGGGGTCTCGTGTTACACAAGGTCTGGTGAGACATATGGGTTAATGCACCTAACTGAAGTCCCATTAGTCTGACTCTGCACTCTGACTTCCTGCACTGCCATATGCCGATTTCTGTAAATGAGCAGGTACAGAACAGTCAGGACAGATGTGCCAAAGAAAAGGGTCTTTGCAGCATAAAAATGACCCCACAGGGGATAAAGAGCAAATAATGTACTTGCTCAGATCTTCTGCTAACACATTACCTAGCAGCGAGGAGCAGTTATTTAACCCCGGGTATTACAAGGTTGCAATCTCTTTTTTTTTTGTGTTAATCTTGCAGTTTAGTCATTCTCTGCGCCACAGCTCTAACACACAGCGCTTCTTTAGCGTATTGAAGAATCGTTGTCTTTTTAAAAAAAAAAAAAAAAAAAGATTGTTTAAAGTGAAATTGCTCTCTAATGGAATTTCCCATAAATTGGTTAATTCAATGAATAAATTAAAAGGAAACCGGGTTGCAATATACACTTATTGTTTATATTGTTTATTTTTGTTGTCAAAATTGTGTTTTTCCTGTAGTCCCTAGACAGGCTGGAAGTCATCAAGTCTTGTAATGGAAGATGTGAATTGCCTGACTTGTCTACCCAATGTTCTGGGATTGCTTAGAGTGGTATACAAAGTTATTCACATTTAGCCCTAATTGGCCACAATCAAGTCAGATATGATAAACAAACCTTTATTTTTGGTAATTTGTAAATTTATATTTTGCCAATATTTACTCTGTCATGTTTTGGATCTCATAGTTTCTTCCTTTTTTCTCGTTCATGATGGTTTTAAGGCCCCCTATAGCAGGGGTTAAAAAATCTGTTTAAAATTTAGGAGCAAGTAAAAAATATTTAGGAACCAGCCAGGGACACTCAATCAAAATTAAACTTTCATTATTCAGATAGAGCACGCCATTTTAAACAACTTTCCAATTTAGTTCCATTAACAAAATGTGCACAGTCTTTTTATATTTAAACTTTTTGAGTCACCAGCTCCTGCTGAGCATGTGCAAGAATAAGTGTGTATGCATTTGTGAATGGCTGATGACTGTCACATGGTACGTGTATGCATTTGTGATTGGCTGATGGCTGTCACATGGTACAGGGGGAGTGGAAATATACATAACTTTTAAAATTGTCAGAAAAAAATCTACTACTCATTTGAAGTTCACACTACGTGCTATTGCATTGTCTTGTTATCTTGCATTTGTTGATTATGCAAATCTATTGTGTTGACTGGTCCTTTAAGAGCCAGACAGTTGTATTTGTTTAAAGGGACACTGAACCCAAATTTTTTCTTTCATGATTCAGATAGAGCATGTAATTGTAAGCAACTTTCTAATTTACGTCTATTATCAATTTTTCTTCATTCTCTTACAATCTTTATTTGAAAAGAAGGCATCTCAGCTAAGGAGCCAGCAAATTGTGGGTTCAGAACCATGGACAGCACTTGTTTATTGGTGCTGTCCAATCAGCAAGGACAACCCAGGTTGTTCACCTAAAATGGGCCGGCATCTAAACTCACATTCTTGCTTTTCAAATAAACATACCAAGAAAATGAAGACAATTTGATAATAGGAGTAAATTAGAAAGTTGCTTAAAATTGCATGCTCTATCTGAATCACAAAATAATTTTTTTTGGCTACAGTGTCCCTTTAAAGATATATGGAGAATAGCCCCAAAAAGTTGGTAACCAGGTGTAAAAATTCTAGAAGCCAGTGGCTTCCTGGTACTGGGTTTGTCAAGCCCTGCTCTACAGATTGGGAAATGCAATGGACTACTATACAGTGTCCTATATTTACTAATACTGGAAGGGCCCCCATAAGGTGTTTGAGTGCCAGTGTTATTCTTAACAGCTGATTGTTAAATCTCACTCGTTTCCCCATTCTTTAATAAAGTGGATCTATAGAAAAATACTAGTAGACATTGTGAGTCTGTAACTCCTCCAATAGTAAGGCATTTAGAGAAGTATATATAGCAGCTAATCCATCCATTAAGTGTCAGAGTATGAATATTTTATTTGTTTCTCAGCAGTGGAAAATATGTAATTTGATATATGATAGTGACACCCTGTAGAGGAATTGCGATTTAGAAGTCCTGTGACAGAATCCTATTTTGCTACAGAGAGAGGGGACAGCTATGTGAAATTCTGAGCCTCTAGAACTGACAATTAGTGCTCAGTAAATGATGCACGTGGCCTGTGAGGTGACGCCTTTGGCACTTGTGAATATGCAGCTCTAGCTATTGGGGACAGTGAGGTTTTTAGAACATTTTAGCATCTGTTGCCACCGTGAGATTTACCCCACCACATAACGTGCCCTGCCAAACCATATACCCTAAGTGCTGCCAAACCACGCATTTGTATATAGGACCAATATTCAAATAGGATATCCATGCTGTGGGTTTATACACAGTACTGATGTCTGCTGGGCACTGTCAAGCTACATATTTATTTACACTTGCCCTGCTGCAGTTGGGGCACTGCCATGCCACACATTTATACACAGCTCTGATATACAAGAAGCAATGCCGCACATTTATACACAGCACTGATATACAAGAAGCAATGCCGCACATTTATACACAGTACTGATATACAAGAAGCACTCACACACATTTATACACAGCACTGATATACAAGAAGCAATGCCACACATTTATACACAGCACTGATATGTATTTATTATCATTATTGGTGTACATAGTCTGCTGTCAATGCATGCCTTAATACCCATCACTGATATACAAGAAGCACTGCCACACATTTATACACAGCACTGATATACAAGAAGCAATGCCACACATTTATACACAGCACTGATATACAAGAAGCACTGCCACACATTTATACACAGCACTGATATACAAGAAGCACTGTTATGCCACACATTTATACACAGCACTGATATGTATTTATGTTCATTATTGGTGTGCATAGTCTGCTGCCAATGCACGCCTTAATACACAGCACTGATATACAAGAAGCAATACCACACATTTATACACAGCACTGATATACAAGAAGCAATGCCACACATTTATACACAGCACTGATATACAAGAAGCACTGTTATGCCACACATTTATACACAGCACTGATATACAAGAAGCACTGTTATGCCACACATTTATACACAGCACTGATATGTATTTATGTTCATTATTGGTGTACATAGTCTGCTGTCAATGCATGCCTTAATACACAGCACTGATATACAAGAAGCAATGCCACACATTTTATACACAGCACTGATATACAAGAAGCACTGTTATGCCACACATTTATACACAGCGCTGATATACAACAAGCACTGTTATGCCACACATTTATACACAGCACTGATATACAAGAAGCACTGTTATGCCACACATTTATACACATCACTGATATACAAGAAGCACTGTTATGCCACACATTTATACACAGCACTGATATACAACAAGCACTGTTATGCCACACATTTATACACAGCACTGATATACAAGAAGCACTGTTATGCCACACATTTATACACAGCACTGATATACAACAAGCACTGCCACACATTTATACACAGCACTGATATACAAGAAGCACTGTTATGCCACACATTTATACACAGCACTGATATACAAGAAGCACTGTTATGCCACACATTTATACACAGCACTGATATACAAGAAGCACTGTTATGCCACACATTTATACACAGCACTGATATACAAGAAACACTGTTATGCCACACATTTATACACAGCACTGATATACAAGAAGCACTGCCACACATTTATACACAGCACTGATATACAAGAAGCACTGCCACACATTTATACACAGCACTGATATACAAGAAGCAATGCCACACATTTATACACAGCACTGATATACAAGAAGCAATGCCACACATTTATACACAGCACTGATATACAAGAAGCACTGCCACACATTTATACACAACACTGATATACAAGAAGCACTGTTATGCCACACATTTATACACAGCACTGATATACAAGAAGTACTGTTATGCCACACATTTATACACAGCACTGATATACAAGAAGCACTGTTATGCCACACATTTATACACAGCACTGATATACAAGAAGCACTGCCACACATTTATACACAGCACTGATATACAAGAAGCAATGCCACACATTTATACACAGCACTGATATACAAGAAGCAATGCCACACATTTATACACAGCACTGATATACAAGAAGCACTGTTATGCCACACATTTATACACAGCACTGATATACAAGAAGCACTGTTATGCCACACATTTATACACAGCACTGATATACAAGAAGCACTGTTATGCCGCACATTTATACACAGTACTGATATACAAGAAGCACTGCCACACATTTATACACAGCACTGATATACAAGAAACAATGCCACACATTTATACACAGAACTGATATACAAAAAGCACTGTTATGCCGCACATTTATACACAGCACTGATATACAAGAAGCACTGCCACACATTTATACACAGCACTGATATACAAGAAGCACTGCCACACATTTATACACAGCACTGATATACAAGAAGCACTGTTATGCCACACATTTATACACAGCACTGATATACAAGAAGCACTGTTATGCCACACATTTATACACAGCACTGATATACAAGAAGCACTGTTATGCCACACATTTATACACAGCACTGATATACAAGAAGCACTGTTATGCCACACATTTATACACAGCACTGATATACAAGAAGCACTGTTATGCCACACATTTATACACAGCACTGATATACAAGAAACACTGTTATACCACACATTTATACACAGCACTGATATACAAGAAGCACTGCCACACATTTATACACAGCACTGATATACAAGAAACAATGCCACACATTTATACACAGCACTGATATACAAGAAGCACTGCCACACATTTATACACAGCACTGTTATACAAGAAGCACTGCCACACATTTATACACAGCACTGATATACAAGAAACACTGTTATACCACACATTTATACACAGCACTGATATACAAGAAGCACTGCCACACATTTATACACAGCACTGATATACAAGAAACAATGCCACACATTTATACACAGCACTGATATACAAGAAGCACTGCCACACATTTATACACAGCACTGATATACAAGAAACAATGCCACACATTTATACACAGCACTGATATACAAGAAGCACTGCCACACATTTATACACAGCACTGATATACAAGAAGCACTGCCACACATTTATACACAGCACTGATATACAAGAAACAATGCCACACATTTATACACAGCACTGATATACAAGAAGCAATGCCACACATTTATACACAGTACTGATATACAAGAAGCACTGCCACACATTTATACACAGTACTGATATACAAGAAGCACTGTTATACCACACATTTATACACAGCACTGATATACAAGAAGCACTGTTATGCCACACATTTATACACAGCACTGATATACAAGAAGCACTGTTATGCCACACATTTATACACAGCACTGATATACAAGAAGCAATGCCACACATTTATACACAGCACTGATATACAAGAAGCAATGCCACACATTTATACACAGCACTGATATACAAGAAGCACTGTTATGCCACACATTTATACACAGCACTGATATACAAGAAGCACTGCCACACATTTATACACAGCACTGATATACAAGAAGCACTGCCACACATTTATACACAGCACTGATATACAAGAAGCACTGTTATGCCGCACATTTATACACAGCACTGATATAGAAGAAGCACTGTTATGCCACACATTTATACACAGCACTGATATACAAGAAGCACTGTTATGCCACACATTTATACACAGCACTGATATACAAGAAGCAATGCCACACATTTATACACAGCACTGATATACAAGAAGCAATACCACACATTTATACACAGCACTGATATACAAGAAGCACTGTTATGCCACACATTTATACACAGCACTGATATACAAGAAGCACTGTTATGCCACACATTTATACACAGCACTGATATACAAGAAGCACTGCCACACATTTATACACAGCACTGATATACAAGAAGAACTGTTATGCCACACATTTATACACAGCACTGATATACAAGAAGCACTGTTATGCCGCACATTTATACACAGCACTGATATAGAAGAAGCACTGTTATGCCACACATTTATACACAGAACTGATATACAAGAAGCACTGCCACACATTTGTACACAACACTGATATACAAGAAGCAATACCACACATTTATACACAGCACTGATATAGAAGAAGCACTGTTATGCCGCACATTTATACACAGCACTGATATACAAGAAGCAATGCCACACATTTATACACAGCACTGATATACAAGAAGCAATACCACACATTTATACACAGCACTGATATACAAGAAGCACTGCCACACATTTATACACAGCACTGATATACAAGAAGCACTGCCACACATTTATACACAGCACTGATATACAAGAAGCAATCCCACACATTTATACACAGCACTGATTTACAAGAAGCACTGTTATGCCACACATTTATACACAGCACTGATATACAAGAAGCACTGTTATGCCACACATTTATACACAGCACTGATATACAAGAAGCAATGCCACACATTTATACACAGCACTGATATACAAGAAGCACTGCCACACATTTATACACAGCACTGATATACAAGAAGCACTGCCACACATTTATACACAGCACTGATATACAAGAAGCACTGCCACACATTTATACACAGCACTGATATACAAGAAGCACTGCCACACATTTATACACAGCACTGATATACAAGAAGCACTGCCACACATTTATGCACAGCACTGATATACAAGAAGCACTGCCACACATTTATACACAGCACTGATATACAAGAAGCACTGTTATGCCACACATTTATACACAGCACTGATATACAAGAAGCACTGCCACACATTTATACACAGCACTGATATACAAGAAGCACTGTTATGCCACACATTTATACACAGGACTGATATACAAGAAGCACTGTTATGCCACACATTTATACACAGCACTGATATACAAGAAGCACTGCCACACATTTATACACAGCACTGATATACAAGAAGCACTGTTGTACCACACATTTATACACAGCACTGATATACAAGAAGCACTGTTATGCCACATATTTATACACAGCACTGATATACAAGAAGCACTGCCACACATTTATACACAGCACTGATATACAAGAAGCATTGCCACACATTTATACACAGCACTGATATACAAGAAGCACTGTTATGCCACACATTTATACACAGCACTGATATACAAGAAGCACTGTTATGCCACACATTTATACACAGCACTGATATACAAGAAGCACTGTTATGCCACACATTTATACACAGCACTGATATACAAGAAGCACTGTTATGCCACACATTTATACACAGCACTGATATACAAGAAGCACTGCCACACATTTATACACAGCACTGATATACAAGAAGCACTGTTATGCCACACATTTATACACAGCACTGATATACAAGAAGCACTGTTGTGCCACACATTTATACACAGCACTGATATACAAGAAGCACTGTTATGCCACACATTTATACACAGCACTGATATACAAGAAGCACTGTTATGCCACACATTTATACACAGCACTGATATACAAGAAGCACTGTTGTGCCACACATTTATACACAGCACTGATATACAAGAAGCACTGTTGTGCCACACATTTATACACAGCACTGATATACAAGAAGCACTGTTATGCCACACATTTATACACAGCACTGATATACAAGAAGCACTGTTATGCCACACATTTATACACAGCACTGATATACAAGAAGCACTGTTGTGCCACACATTTATACACAGCACTGATATACAGGAAGCACTGTTATGCCACACATTTATACACAGCACTGATATACAGGAAGCACTGTTATGCCACACATTTATACACAGCACTGATATACAAGAAGCACTGTTATGCCACACATTTATACACAGCACTGATATACAAGAAGCACTGCCACACATTTATACACAGCACTGATATACAAGAAGCACTGTTATGCCACACATTTATACACAGCACTGATATACAAGAAGCACTGCCACACATTTATACACAGCACTGATATACAAGAAGCACTGCCACACATTTATACACAGCACTGATATACAAGAAGCACTGCCACACATTTATACACAGCACTGATATGTATTTGTGTTTATTATTGCTGTGCATAGGGCTCTACGATGTCATATATTTGTATTATCACACTGTTATGCCTCTTCTAGACCGCCATGGGATACACAAGTACCGTCAAGTCAAACTTATACAAAAAAACTGAAGACTGCTATACACACACACACTTACACACTACTGCTATACACACACACACATACACACTACTGCTATACACACACACACATACACACTACTGCTATACACACACACACATACACACTACTGCTATACACACATACACACTACTGCTATACACACTACTGCTATACACACACACACACATACACACTACTGCTATACACACACACACATACACACTACTGCTATACACACACACACATACACACTACTGCTATACACACACACACATACACACTACTGCTATACACACACATACACACTACTGCTATACACACGCACACACATACACACTACTGCTATACACACGCACACACATACACACTACTGCTATACACACGCACACACATACACACTACTGCTATACACACACAAATACACACTACTGCTATACACACACACACACACACTACTGCTATACACACACACACACACTACTGCTATACACACACACACACACACACTACTGCTATACACACACACACACACATTACTGCTATACACACACACACACACACACATTACTGCTATACACACACACACACACACACATTACTGCTATACACACACACACACATTACTGCTATACACACACACATACACATTACTGCTATACACACACACACATACACATTACTGCTATACACACACACACACATACACATTACTGCTATACACACACACACATACACATTACTGCTATACACACACACACATACACATTACTGCTATACACACACATACACATTACTGCTATACACACACATACACATTACTGCTATACACACACACACATACACATTACTGCTATACACACACACACATACACATTACTGCTATACACACACACACATACACATTACTGCTATACACACACACACATACACATTACTGCTATACACACAACCATGTCACACCACATGTGACATACATAGACACCGCACTATACTGAGTACTACTTATATAAAGGTGAATAGCTTATACAGTACATAAGTACAGTACCCTCATTTCCCAAACCGAATATCTCTCTAAAACTTCAAGTCTTAAAGGGGCATGGAACTCAAAATTAAACTTTTATGGTTCAGATATAGCTCGCAATTTTTAAGAGATGTTTCAATTAACTTCTGTTGTCAAATGTACTTTGTTTTTTAGTATCCTTTGTTGAAAATCCTACCTAGGTAGGCTCAGGAGCAGCAATGCTCTACTGGGAGCTAGCTGGTGATTGGTTGTTACACACAATTGTCTGGCTCAACAGATGTTCAGCTAGCTCCCAGTAGTGCATTGGAGGGCATCTGGAGCGGAATGGAATTATGTGTTGAGCATATAGTTATATACAAGCAACAGTGTAATAATAAAATGATCGAACTTTTTTTTTTCTCTATTGTTAATCAGTGATCCATAATTATGTTGGCGGTGACACCATTTCAAGCAAGTGAGATTCCTTTATTTCTGCTATAGGGGCTGGCAGCTAATGGGGTTAATGGATTTATTCTGTGCCAGTCCTCTGTGTGTGTATTACCCCCCCATATGCTATCACTGTACGTAGAAAAGCTGTGACTGCTGCCACTGACTTATGTGCACATTCTCCTCTCGTCAGCTGGAGGAGGGGAAGACTCATATTTGTACAACGTCGCCTCCTCTTCATGTGTCACACTGCTCCCTGCGAGGAAGATACTGCTATTTTTATACTAGTGACACATGTTTGAGCTGGGCCCTTTTTTTTTTGCTCTAATTTTTCTGCAAAGGGAGAGAGGGGGTTATTGCTGCGTCCCTTACTTTATCTAAATAATATATTTATATATTTTATATATTTCATAATATATAAACAGAAGTATACACACGTTTATCGGCATATCTGTTTTTAAACATTTCTTGTGATGTATTTAAATCTATTGGCCTTATCTGCAGGATACCTAAAAATGTTCACAGTTACATGTTACATCTGTACTTAAACTTTCTTTTCAAATTAGGAGAAAAAAAATCAGAATGCTTTTTGTTAAACACATGGATACATAAATACATACACACTACACACACACACTACATAAATACATACACACTGCATATATACACACTACACACACATACTACATAAATACGTACACACTGCATATATACAAACTACATAAATACATACACATTGCATATATACACACTACACACACACTACATATATACACACTACACACACACACTACATAAATACATACACACTGCATATATACATACTACATATATACACACTGCATATATACACGCTACACACACACATACTACATATATACACACTACACACATACTACATATATACACACTGCATATATACATACACACTGCATATATACATACTACACACACATACTACATATATACACACTACACACACACTACATAAATACATACACACTGCATATATACACACTACACACACATACTACATATATACACACACACTACATAAATACATACACACTGCATATATACACACTAGACACACATACTGCATATATACACACTAGACACACATACTACATATATACACACTACACAAACACACTGCATAAATACATACACACTGCATATATACACACACATACTACATATATACACACTACACACACTCACTACATAAATACATACACACTGCATATATACACACTACACACACATACTACATATATACACACTGCATATATACACACTACACACACATACTACATATATATACACTGCATATATACACACTACACACACACACTACATATATATACACACACACACTACATATATACACACACACACACACACACACACTACATATATACACACACACTACATATATACACACACACACACACTACATATATATACACACACACTACATATATACACACTACACACACACACACTACATATATACACACTACACACACTACATATATACACACACACACTGCATAAATTGATGTGAAGTTATTGCATGTGAGCCCTTGTTGTATCCTATCCCTCAACCCTTGTGCGCTTCAATCCTTCTACATACTCTGCTTTATACAGCAGTGCAGCACGGTAGCAGTGGCGCTGACTGTGCACTACTGTCCTGCACGTTCTCCCACACCTCCCCTCTGTAGAGGGGGATATGCTATTTCTGCTGCTTTGCAGTATAACCATTGAACAATCAATTGCACTGCCTGCCAGCCAGGCCTGGCGGAGCCGTCTGAGGCGCTCTGCACGTCACCTGGGACACACTCAGTCTTCCTTTGTTTCATGACCTAATTGGTCCAGCTGTCTGCCCGGTCAGACTGTTAACCCTTTAGCTGCTACTGTGCACAGAAGTGCAGCAAGAAGAGTACAAACAAATTCCAAATTCATATCCCACCATGCACCATGCATCTTTCTATAGTCTACATCAGTGATTTTTAACCTTTTTTTTTGCCGTGGCACACTTTTTTATATTAAAAAAATCCTGTGGCACACCACAATCACAAAATTTTAAAAAAATCACACATTGTAGCCTAATACAGCATATATATATACACATACACACAAACACACACATACTGTATGTATTGTGCTGTTATGCCATGCCTCCTACAAACTACCCCTGCACTGGGAGTAAAAAACAAGCAAAGTTTAAAAAATATGTCACACTGTTGTCAGTCTGCCGTGGCACACCTGAGGATCTCTCACGGCACACTAGTGTGCCACGGCACACTGGTTGAAAAACACTGGTCTACATTACATGAGTTGTATTGCAATGATCTCTGATGTTAAACTCTAAGTGTGGTGTTCTGCAAATTTTCTTTTAGGAAATGTACATTCTTTGAAGGAATTTAGCTACAAAAATCTAAATCATGTATATAGAAGAGCACTATTTAATCAGACTAAAATAGGTTTAAAGGGACACTCAAGTCAAAATTAAACTTTCATTATTCAGATAGAGCAGGCAATTTTAAACAACTTCCATTAACAAAATGTGCACAGTCTTTTTTTATATTTAAACTTATTGAGTCACCAGCTCCAACTGAGAGTGTGCAAGAATTTACAGAATAAAACGTGTATGCATTTGGGATTGGCTGATGGCTGTCACATGGTACGCGTGTATGCATTTGTGATTGGCTGATGGCTGTCACATGGTACGTGTATGCATTTGTGATTGGCTGATGGCTGTCACATGGTACAGATGGAGTGGAAATAGACATAACTTTTAAACTTGTCAGAAAAAATCTACTCATTTGAAGTTCAGACTGAGTGCTATTGCATTGTCTTATCTTGTATTTGTTGATTATGCAAATCTACTGTGTTGACTGGTCCTTAAAGCTGAGTATTTAGGTTTCACAACTAACAGGAAGTACGTGTTTGTTTATAAGTTGTCTGTGAGATAGAATCTGATTACATGATAACAACTTCTGCATCTCTTTTGCAGGACAAAAAAAAAAAAACAACCCAAAACAAAAAAACTACTAGAAATACAAACTAAAATGCCCATATTTGCAACAAAATTACTTTAAATGGACAGTAAACACCTTGAAACTTGTATATACAATGTTTAGCTATTCATAATAAAACAACTTTACAATTTGTTATAATTTTGCTTACTTTTCCTGCAACTTAGCTCTGAAAATTAAGCAATTTCTAATTCTCAGAACTTAAACTGCACCCTGCTTACTTCTCAAGGCTAACACTGTTACATATATGTTGCTAATTGGCTTTCTCAGATAACAACTGCAAAACAATGCATTTTATACTTTAGTCTGTGGACTAAAGCCCTGATTGGCTACCTAAATAAGGCAAATAGTGGGTGGAGTGCATACCTGTATAGTGTAGTAGAGGGTGTGTACCTCCATGTACGCACCTGTATAGTGTAGTAGAGGGGGTGTACCTCCATGTGTGCACCTGTATAGTGTAGTAGAGGGGGTGTACCTCCTGTGCGCACCTGTATAGTGTAGTAGAGGGGGTTTACCTCTGTGTGCACCTGTATAATGTAGTAGAGGGGGTGTACTTCATGTGTGCACCTATATAGTGTAGTAGAGGGGGTGTACCTCTGTGTGCACCTGTATAGTGTAGTAGAGGGGGTGTACCTCTGTGTGCACCTGTATAGTGTAGTAGAGGGGGTGTACCTCCTGTGTGCACCTGTATAGTGTAGTAGAGGGGGTGTACCTCCTGTGTGCACCTGTATAGTGTAGTAGAGGGGGTGTACTTCCTGTGTGCACCTGTATAGTGTAGTAAAGGGGGTGTACCTCTGTGTGCACCGGTATAGTGTAGTAGAGGGGGTGTACTTCCTGTGTGCACCTGTATAGTGTAGTAGAGGGGGTGTACCTCTGTGTGCACATGTATAGTGTAGTAGAGGGGGTGTACTTCCTGTGTGCATCTGTATAGTGTAGTTGAGGGGGTGTACCTAGTAGAGGGGGTGTACCTCTGTGTGCACCTGTATAGTGTAGTAGAGGGGGTGTACCTCCTGTGTGCACCTGTATAGTGTAGTAGAAGGGGTGTACCTCCTGTGCGCACCTGTATAGTGTAGTAGAAGGGGTGTACCTCCTGTGCGCACCTGTATAGTGTAGTAGAGGGGGTGTACCTCCTGTGCGCACCTGTATAGTGTAGTAGAGGGGGTGTACCTCCTGTGTGCACCTGTACAGTGTAGTAGAGGGGGTGTACCTCCTGTGTGCACCTGTATAGTGTAGTAGAGGGGGTGTACCTCCTGTGCCCACCTGTATAGTGTAGTAGAGGGGGTGTACCTCCTGTGTGCACCTGTATAGTGTAGTAAAGGGGGTGTACCTCCTGTGTGCACCTGTATAGTGTAGAAGAGGGGGTGTACCTCCTGTGCCCACATGTATAGTGTAGTAGAGGGGGTGTACCTCCTGTGTGCACCTGTATAGTGTAGTAGAGGGGTTGTACCTCCTGTGCGCACCTGTATAATGTAGTAGAGGGGGTGTACCTCCTGTGCGCACCTGTATAGTGTAGTAGAGGGGGTGTACCTCCTGTGCACACCTGTATAGTGTAGTAGAGGGGGTTTACCTCCTGTGCGCACCCACCTGTATAATGTAGTAGAGGGGGTGTACTTCCTGTGCGCACCTGTATAATGTAGTAGAGGGGGTGTACCTCCTGTGTGCACCTGTATAGTGTAGTAGAGGGGGTGTACCTCCTGTGCGCACCTGTATAGTGTAGTAGAAGGGGTGTACCTCCTGTGTGCACCTGTATAGTGTAGTAGAGGGGGTGTACCTCCTGTGTGCACCTGTATAGTGTAGTAGAGGGGGTGTACCTCCTGTGCGCACCTGTATAGTGTAGTAGAGGGGGTGTACCTCCTGTGCGCACCTGTATAGTGTAGTAGAGGGGGTGTACCTCCTGTGCGCACCTGTATAGTGTAGTAGAGGGGGTGTACCTCCTGTGCGCACCTGTATAGTGTAGTAGAGGGGGTGTACCTCCTGTGCGCACCTGTATAGTGTAGTAGAGGGGGTGTACCTCTGTGCGCACCTGTATAGTGTAGTAGTGGGGGTGTACCTCCTGTGCGCACCTGTATAATGTAGTAGAGGGGGTGTACTTCCTGTGCGCACCTGTATAATGTAGTAGAGGGGGTGTACTTCCTGTGTGCACCTGTATAATGTAGTAGAGGGGGTGTACCTCCTGTGCGCACCTGTATTGTGTAGTAGAGGGGGTGTACCTCCTGTGCGCACCTGTATAGTGTAGTAGAAGGGGTGTACTTCCTGTGTGCACCTGTATAGTGTAGTAGAGGGGGTGTACCTCTGTGTGCACCTGTATAGTGTAGTAGAGGGGGTGTACCTCCTGTGCGCACCTGTATAGTGTAGCAGAGGGGGTGTACTTCCTGTGTGCACTTGTATAGTGTAGCAGAGGGGGTGTACCTCCTGTGCGCACCTGTATAGTGTAGTAGAAGGGGCGTACCTCTGTGTGCACCTGTATAGTGTAGTAGAGGGGGTTACCTCCTGTGCGCACCTGTATAGTGTAGTAGAAGGGGTGTACCTCCTGTGCGCACCTGTATATTTTAGTAGAAGGGGTGTACTTCCTGTGCGCACCTGTATAGTGTAGTAGAGGGAGGGTACCTCTGTGTGCACCTGTATAGTGTAGTAGAGGGGGTGTATCTCCTGTGCGCACCTGTATATTGTAGCAGAGGGGGTGTACTTCCTGTGTCCACCTGTATAGTGTAGCAGAGGGAGTGTACCTCCTGTGCGCACCTGTATAGTGTAGTAGAAGGGGTGTACCTCCGTGTGCACCTGTATAGTGTAGTAGAGGGTGTGTACCTCCTGTGCGCACCTGTATAGTGTAGTAGAAGGGGTGTACCTCCTGTGCGCACCTGTATTGTGTAGTAGAAGGGGTGTACCTCCTGTGCGCACCTGTATTGTGTAGTAGAAGGGGTGTACCTCCTGTGCGCACCTGTATAGTGTAGTAGAAGGGGTGTACCTCCTGTGCGCACCTGTATAGTGTAGTAGAAGGGGTGTACCTCCGTTGCTACATCATTGTTCTAGTGATTTGCAGTGCTTGAGTGTTATGGACCTTTATGTGTCATATGACATGTCATCATGTGACTGAGCAAAATGTATACTGATTGCTTCCAATGTCGGCTACAACAGTAGCAAAGGAGAAATGAAGGAATATGCTCTCAATAGCTACAACTTTTTAAATGTTTACTTGTATTCCTGATTTAAGTCTAAAAATATCTGTATATAATATGGACAGCATTACAACACTGGTCGAAGCAAAACTTGTGTACTCTGTTCAAATGTTAGGCCTGATTATTCAGAATTTCCTTAGCCGAGAACGTGAGATGTACAGTAGATCAGACATCCTAAACACTTGGCCTGTTGGTCAGCACAGTAACTGGGCGTGGGAGTTATTACAAGCGCATACACCTGAAAATGCCACCAACATACTTGTTTATTGTATAAAGTTGTTTATACAGAACATTTGGCACAAGGAATACAATCAAAAGCCCCTCTAGTGCAGAGGTCGATAGTTCTGTTCAAATATTTAGGAGCCAGGCATACTTTTAGGACCCAGGCAGTGATATTTGTATTTAGATATATGGAGAGTAACCCAAAAAGTTAGGAGCCACTGACTCCTTGGTTTGCTGAGCCCTGAGCCTAGTTATAGTGAATATGGCTCGGTTTTGTGCCCTAGCCAGCTTCTTACTAAAAAGGTTTTCAGTCTATAGCTTGTACCTCTAGAATCTGTAAAGATTCACAGAGTGCTATTATGGAGCGTGTATATATTTATTTTCCATTTATATAGTTTAGATCACATATGCTCTCTGATAGAGCCCCCCCCCCCCC